>NW_014581113.1:6528-11889 GCF_000485595.1 Priapulus caudatus
GAGATTGGCACAGAGAGAAAGAGAGAGAGAGAGAGAGAGAGAGGGAGGGAGAGAGAGAGAGAGAGAGAGCGAGAGAGAGACAGAGAGGAGAGGAGAGAGAGAGAGAGAGAGAGAGAGAGAGAGAGAGAGAGAGATAGTGGGAGAAAGAGGGGGAGATAAGGCGAAAGAGTGAGAGCGAAAGAAGAGAGGAGAGATAGAGGAGAAAGAGGGGGTGCGAAGGCGGGAGATTAAAAGCGAGAGATCTCTAGGCACGGAGAAAGAGAAAGAGAGAGAGACAGAGGAGAGATAGTGGGAGAAAGAGAGGGAGAGAAGGCGGCAGAGGGAGGGAGGGCGATGCTATCTTCGTGACTAGAGCAAGCTGGACAGTGCTTACGTACAACAGTGACCGCTCGCACGTCATGCCACGCCCAGCCCCGCATGAACATGTAAACAAGAGATTCGCCGCGGGCTGCTGAATGCCACAACTCCGGCTGCATACATACATATCAGAAGTAGATAATAGAAAAGTATCCTTTTTTATCTTTATCTTTAAAATTATCTTTATTATTTTCTATTATGGACTCTCGAACTTGATACATATGTACGGTACGGCTGAGCTACAGCGAGTGGCTCACGTGTGGTAGGGTTGATAGATGAGGCAGGATGCAGCAACGCATGTAGGTAGGCAGGCAGGTAAAAAGGCTGGCTGACAGACAGATAGGCAGGCAGGCAGGCAGGTAAGTAAGCAAGCAGGCAGGTAAGTAAGAAAGCAAGCAGGTAAGTAGGCAAGGAGGCAGGTAAGTAGGAAAGCAACCAGGTAAGTAGGAAAGCAGGCAGGTAAGTAGACAGGCATTTACTCGCCTGTCGTCGGGCAGGTAATAAAGCGCGCGCGGCAACAGGTGAGTGTTATTGCGGTGATTAGCGCTCGTTGCGGACGCTAACCGAGCGCGGGAACACGGAAAGGCTCTCCCGCACTGCACTCATTATCACCCGCATGTGTGTGTGTGTGTGTGTGTGTGTGTGTGTGTGTGTGTGTGTGTGTGTGTGTGTGTGTGTGTGTGTGTGTGTGTGTGTGTGTGTGTGTGTGTGTGTGTGTGTGTGTGTGTGTGTGTGTGTGTATAAAGTGTGTGCGTGTGTGTGATAGTGTGTGCGTGTGTGTCTGTGATAAAGTGTTGCGTTTTTGATAAAGTGTGTGCGTGTGTGTGATAAATTGTGTTGCGTTTTTGATAAAGTGTGTCGCGTGTGTGTGGAATAAAGTGTTGGCGTTGTGATAAAGTGTGTTGTGCGTGGTGTGGTGTGAGTAAGTGTGTACATGTCTCCTGTATTCCTACTATATCTTCGCTTTGCCTCTAGGCCTTCACTCCTCTTGCGCTTTCGTCGCCATTAGCTGATTTACTACTAAATTCCCCGGTGCAGTCTTCATTCACATCGCACTGAAATCTAGCTGTATGTGCGACCGTGTATTCGCAACTAAAGTCAGGTTATTTCAATGATATAAGTATTTACCAAATGTATACACGTTGCATTCCAGACGTACATTTCCTAAAATCCGAGCTGAATTCGCTGCAATGTCGCACTGTATCTACTGCATTCCGAACGCATCCCACTGTAATTCTACTGCATCTTCCACTGTAATCCTGCCAGATAAACTGGGCATGAGAAAACTTCCGCGCGAAAAACAATCGCCGTGCATTGTATGCTTGTCTGGGCGTAACCGACTCTCCGAAGTTGTCGTTTTGGCATAAAGCGACTTTTCACTAGCCGGACTTTGTGATGGCGAATTCGGCGAATTGGACCCCACACTTCCCAATCAACGTAATACAACCGACCATCGGCAGTGTAAACGCAAAAAGTTGGCGCTACCGACCGATCGATAGCACTAGTTGGGAGATAAGAACGTTCTATTTCGGCCAACTCGGAGTTGCCCGAAATTGCGAAATTGTCCAATTCGCCAATTCGCGCAACGATAAAGTCGGTAGTGTACAAGTTATAAACCAGCTTTAGCGCGCGAGTCACTGGCGGAGAATTTGGGCAGTCAGGTCTATTTTCGTGTGCGTTTACTCAATCAGCGCCACGGAGGCCACGGTCGGTTGTGACGCTCGATCATTACACACGCAACCGAAACATCGCCAAACAGAGCTCGCGAGAGCATTATGAATCTCAGATGGGAGGCAACTTGGATTCATCTCAGGCCCGCCCACCACCATAGCCGTAGTTCGTACGACGAATCGCTGTATGACGAGTGAGTGAAACTAAGGGCGGTCCTAGATGCGATAGTGTAGACGTTGCACACACCGTGAAATACGTATACGTGAGCGCACTGTTTGCCAGCCACTCTGTGGTGGCACAGTCTTCTCATGCCACTCCGCTGGCGCCACTAGAACTTGAAAACAGCGACCAAATGAGCAACACAGTGTCGTCGGTCGCTCCCAGACTTGCGATTCGCCCCCGGACGTCCCAGCGCTTACGAGCCGGCTCACACCAGAGACCGCCTAGGCGTGTCAAAACAAATCTTCACTACTTACGTCGACAACATCTAGGACCGCTCCAGCCGCCAGGCAGAGCAACCTCCCAGCGGCGCGGCCGCAAGTGCCGCTGTAACCCAGCCCCAGGACACTCACCTCCGGAGATCCAACCAGCACGCCGTACCATAGGTGATCCCTTTAATTCACTCCTTATCCATGCATCACGTTCTGATCATATAGGCAATTGAGTTTCGGCCGGTCCATGTTTCGAATACAAGCCACTTCGAGATCAGAGTTTAGTATTAAATTGGCGATCGTCAACTTCACACACCCGTTGCCCGTCACTGTGGCTTGTGCGTGCGCGTGCCGTGCGCGTGTCGTGTGTCGCGCGAGACTGTTATCTCCGCCACGCGTGGCGTGCGGTGCGTGGCAGAGCCAGCCCCGCCGGAGACCACCAGCCCTACGTTGGCTCACGGCCGGCGGGAAAGCGTTGAACCCGTACCACAACTTCTTTCTGACAAGCCTAAAAAAAGAAAAAAGAAAAGAAAACAAAGAGATGGAAGGAGACACGAAAAGAGAACGAGACAAAGGAGAATGAGAGACGAGAGAGAGAGGGAGACACCGAAAAGGCAGAAGAGAAAAGAAGAGAGTAAGGGTGGAGCGTGGACTTGAACTGTCGATGAATCAATAGGCTGATCGTTAGGCTTATCACCAGGGTAATGAATTGTTCTGGTAGCCGGGTAGCGGGAAGCCTGGTAGCGGGGACGTAACACGAACATCGAAGTGACTCTCGCCATTTTGTCCATTACACACACAACTTATGATGAACGCATTACGCGCCCTCATCAAAACCGCAAGAACAGCAATAATATGCGCGGACAGCCCCACAACACTTTTCTCACATGCCACATCGCGAACTCTTAAAAATCAATGACTCGCTACAAAACGCAACAGATGATAAATCTTAGCTCGCGGCCGCCACCCTGACCGTCCGGAAATCCTCCGGTATCTACATAGGTTAGGGTTTAGCAACCTCTGACCTCAATTCTCACTATTTATAATGAAGGAGTAATTTCGTCCTTTTCTGCCAGTCTCACAATGAAACGGCGGATAAACGAAAAATCACTCTTCAAAGTGTGCTAAAATTGCCCCGATGATCGCACTGCCAACTGCTCACAAAAAGGGCTCCGACCGCCGACGGGAGGGGGATGCGACCCTCTCCCACGAGCCGCCAGCTCTGCCCCGCTCGACCTCGCCTCCGCTCCGCCCCCCGCCCGCCCCCTCGCAATCGTGTCACTATCCCGTAATACAATTTCTAAAATCCTGCTCACCGCTCTCCTGCCGCTTCGAACCCCGCTGGGCTTCTCACCCGGCAGACCCCGGCCACTCTGAAACCCGTGTACAGGGACGCGTCGTACAAGGCGGCGGGGGGACCGTCCAGGGGGTCCGGGCACCCCCGCCCCCGCCACTCGCTCGCGCCGCAGGGAAAACGCATCTAAGAAGGTCTAACCTTTCAAAAAGTTTTTACCTGGGAGGGCCCCGTCGCGATGGCTCGCCAAGTCTTGGGTTACGTTAGACCCCCCTGGTACAGAACTCTCGGTACACCCCGCCCTGCCGTACCACTTAGAATTCCCTTCCGACGGGCCCTGCGTGTGTGTGTGGTGTCGCGTGCGATGTTGTGAGTGTGTGCAACATGTCTGCTTTCTTAAAACACCCTCACACATCGTACCAACCGGAGGGCTTGGGGTATTTTTCACCTGCTAACTCTGCTGTAAGTGCCCGTAAGCTGTTGCACCGTAGCGTGCAGCTGCAATGGCCGGGTTCACTACAATAAATCGCCTGCGAGCCAATCGAGGTTGCCCGGCGCCATTATGAGTGGTTCCGATCTTAGTAAATCGAGAATCGAGCGGAACTGCTAGTGCAAATCAGCGCTTAGCCCCGACATACCCCCCCCCGGGCACGGCGCAGTTACCAGCACATCCGGGCCCTTTGTCAGTGATAAACATGATGGTCTGCAAATTACAACACAGACTAGACCCGCGTTTACTATTAAGGTTTTAAGGTGTGTGTCACTCTCCATCGCCTAACTAATGTCCATCGTAAATCAGCGTTTCAACCCCATAAACTCCTCTGCGACCACACAATCTTGCCGCACAGACGCTCACCACGTGCACAGACACTAGAATCAAGAGAGTTTTCGGCAAAACTCTTTTTTTGAGTTTTATGGCCACCATGTGCCCCGCTAGAGCGGAGTGTCAATAGTTCTTCTTATCACACCTACACGACCAGGCCTACCTGTACGTACGCCGCACCTATAAGCTGTGTGGTGCGCGGCGGTGCGCGGTGGCGCGCGGTGGTGGTGTTAGAGAGGCTGGCCTGACACACAAGTCCTGGCCAAACTGCCTGCTCCTTTGTTAATGTTCACGTCCGAGGTCACTTCTCAGCATCTCAACAGGAAGTAACTACTGTTGGCGCGTAGAGGATAGAGGTTGATTCTACCTGAATATCTGATATTGCGCGCTCCGGCTGTTCCCCCGCCGCTGCTGCTGCGCTGTGCTCG
Source organism: Priapulus caudatus (assembly GCF_000485595.1). NCBI lineage: Eukaryota > Metazoa > Priapulida > Priapulimorpha > Priapulimorphida > Priapulidae > Priapulus > Priapulus caudatus. The sequence goes on from NW_014581113.1 coordinate 11,533, forward strand.
CTCTGCGCTGCTGCTGCTGCTGCTGCTTCGCTCGCTGGCTCCGCTACTCGACTACTACTACTACTCCACTACTCGTCTTCTTCTGAGCTACTCGCTGCTCGCTGCGCTGCTGCGGTCCTCGGATGCTGCTGCTGCTTCTTCTGCCTTTTTCTACTGGCAGCTACTTCTTCTGAAGCTATCTGCTTGCTGTTGCTGCTTTTGCTGCTGCTGATGAGCTCGCTGCTGGGCTGCTGCTGCTACTAACTACTACTACTACTTCCTCTCTTTCTGAAAGCACTGGCCTGCTGTAGCTCCAAGAAACCGGTATTGCTAGGGTTAGATATACCCTTAGACAATATGTATAGACAATCCGTCCAC
>NW_014581113.1:11899-12481 GCF_000485595.1 Priapulus caudatus
CAGTACCACATTGATAATCAGCATCAGTACCACATTGATAATCAGCATCAGTATCATATTGATAATCAGCATCAGTACCACATTGATAATCAGCATCAGTACCACATTGATAATCAGCATCAGTATCATATTGATAATCAGCATCAGTATCATATTGATAATCAGCATCAGTACCACATTGATAATCAGCATCAGTACTATACTGATAATCAGCATCAGTATCATATTGATAATCAGCATCAGTACTATACTGATAACCAGCATCAGTATCATGCTCTTCCACATCAACACCAAACTCTTGCCAAAAATATATCACTCGTGGTCTTCTCACATATTTTGGCAGCAGACACAGACTACCTACCCGCATGGACGCCTACCCGTGAGCAAATGTTGACTCGGCAGTGCGACTCTGTGCGTTCGGTTGATCCTCTATTTGCCGAGAAAAAGACTCGTTGACGACACGAGTGTATGAAAGTCTGGCGCATGAAGTGAATGCGGGAGTGCGAGAAGTGTAAGTGAGTGCAAAATGCCGCCCTCATCATCAGCATCAGTACCATACTGATCACCAGCATCAGTACCGCA
>NW_014581114.1:0-495 GCF_000485595.1 Priapulus caudatus
GAGAGAGAGAGAGAGAGAGAGAGAGAGAGAGAGAGAGAGAGAGCGCGCGCACGAGAGGACTAGAGAGTCCCAACACGTCACCGCGTATCACTCATCCATCACCGCCCCGCACCCGCGCGCCTACATAAATATCTAACTAACTAAATAAAAACAAACAAAACCATCAGCGCTATGTAAATAGACACGCACGCACGCACGCGCATGCGCACGGCGCCTCCACTTGCTGCTGCTGGGAGGGATGCTGTGCTGTGTGGAATCGGTGAAGCTCTAACACTGTGCTGATTGATGAGGCAAGCGTCCGCGCGGACAGACGTTCACATGCGCAGATAGAGTCTCATTACATTACACGGACGCAGAGAAAAAATCTCACTCATTATTGATTGAATTAAGATACTTTGTATTGTTTGCCGACCGTGCGTGTATGTGTGTGCGTGTGCGTGTGTCTGTGTGTGTGTGTGTGTGTGTGTGTGTGTGTGTGTGTGTGTGTGTGTGTGT
>NW_014581114.1:5068-5747 GCF_000485595.1 Priapulus caudatus
TCTCTCCCAATCCTGCAGCTTCATTTCTGCTGGCACGACCCTATCCGCACAATATCAGCGCCCCCACGCGGACAGCTGTAGCGGACGGCTTCATTGCGCACCCTCTGCTGCTGCTGCTGCTGTCTTTAATGAACATGAGGCATCTATAGCCAGCACTGCCGCCTCATAAATCTACTCACCACTCTGCAAACACGTTCTCTCTATTCACACGCGCGAACGCACGCACGCACACGCGAGCGTGCACTCACACGCACGCGAGCACACACGTGGGCGCGAACACAGAAATGAAGCGTATGGTAGGTAGGCACACGCTGTGTATCTATATTTACCCTCTTCTTTCTTTCTTTATTTCTCTTTCTCTCTATCTCACTCTTCCAACTCTGACATCAGCATTAGTACAGTAACAAATAGCGACAGACAATTACCTAACGATAATATGCAAAAGAGGCGGCAATACGTACATACATATATATAATATATAAAGTATATGCATATAAGCGTACGTGCGTTGTTGCATATTGACATCATTCGGCATCAGGCGAGTTACGAGTATAGGTAACGTAAGGTAATATTCGCGGACGTCGAGGCTGTGTCGGCTGTGTATGCGTGCTTGCGTGCGTGCGTGCGTGCGTGTGTGTGTGTGTGTGTGTGTGTGTGTGTGTGTGTGTGTGTGTGTGTG
>NW_014581114.1:9944-12013 GCF_000485595.1 Priapulus caudatus
TGTGTGTGTGTGTGTGTGTGTGTGTGTGTGTGTTTGTGAGTAGGGGAGACAGACAGAGAGAGAGAGAGAGAAGATAGAGAGCGAAAGAGAGAGAGAGAGAGAGAGAGAGTCATTGAAAGACACAAAGACATGCACACGGGGAGAATGGCTAAACTATGGCAGGAAATTCTCCGATAATTGATTTTCGCGTAGCTCCCAATTACTGATCACTTGCGTTATCAATAGCTCGCGCATCTCCGCAACACGCAGCACCCACCGCACAGCGTAACGACAGCAACTATCATAGGGAAGCAGAGCATCTCTAGACTAACTCCGAACGTCTCCCGTGTGCAGCGTCAGGTTGATACTCCAAGACGTGTGGGGGAAGTCTACGGGTGGCGCATGAGGGATGGCAGGAGTTTATTATCAGCCGTCACTAAGATGGAGAGAGTTGACAGTTCGATATCCGACTCCGGACACAGTGTCCGCGGCAAATGTCACAGCATGCAGGATCTGTCACGGCGTCCCGTCACATCGTTCATTTACCTGCCGACGTACACGGCTTCAGTTACCTGTGGGATATACTTACCTGCATGATTCACTTACCTGCCGGCTTCACTTACCATCAGGCTTCAATTACCTGCGGGTTTCACTTACCTGCGGGCTTCACTTACCTGCAGGCTTCACTTACCATCAGGCTTCAATTACCTGCGGGTTTCACTTACCTGCGGGCTTCACTTACCTGCAGGCTTTTCTCACCTGTAGGCTTCACTTACCTGCGGGATTCAATTATCTGCAGGTTTCACTTACCTGCATGCTTCACTTATCTGCAGGCTTCACTTACCTGCGGGATTCACTTACCTGCGGGCTTCACTTACCTGTAGGCTTCACTTACCTGCGGGCTTCACTTACCTGTAGGCTTCACTTACCTGTAGGCTTCACTTACCTGCGGGCTTCACTTACATGCAGGCTACACTTACCTGCGGGCTTCAATTACCTGCGGGCTTTAGTTACCTGCAGGCTTCAGTTACCTGTAGGCTTCACTCACCTGCGGGCTTTATTTACCTGCAGGCTTCTCTTACCTGTGGGTTTATTACCTGCAAGCGTCACTGCAAGCTTCACTCACCTGCAGGCTTCACTCACCTGCGATCTTCACTTACCTGCGGACTTTACTTACCTGCAGGCTTCACTTACCTGCAGGCTTACTACCTGCAGGCTTCACTTACCTGCGGGATTCACTTACCTGCAGGCTTCACTTATCTGCAGGCTTCACTCACCTGCAGGCTTCACCTACCTACGGGCTTCACCTACATGCGAGCTTCAGTTACCTGCAGGCTTCAATTACTAGTTGGGCTTCACTTACCTGCAGGCTTCACTCACCTGCAGGCTTCACCTACCTACGGGCTTCACCTACATGCGAGCTTCAGTTACCTGCAGGCTTCAATTACCAGATGGGCTTCACTTACCTGCAGGCTTCACTTACCTGCGGGCTTCACTCACCTGCAGGCTTCACCTACCTACGGGCTTCACCTACATGCGAGCTTCACTTACCTGCGGGCTTCACTCACCTGCCGTCGGCGCCTGTGTTTCCGCCGCGCTGGGCAGACGTACACGCTGAGCGCTCTTGTGAGACTAATTATGTTATGCAATCAGCCAGCTATACGCCCCAGCACGGGGAGGGGAGGCTGCCCTGCTAAATATTTCATGCCAGCAGGCACGCGGCAGACACGCTAGCGGAAGGAGGGGAGAGGGAGGAGGGGAGGGGAGAAGACAGAAGAAAAGAAGAAAAGAAAGAAGTTGAAGGAATCTTTCATGACGTCACGATGCCGGGTAGGGACTCTGATACACGCGGCAGGCACACGCTAGCGGAAAGACGGAAGGAGAGAGAAGAGGACAGGAGAGGAGAAGAGAGGAGAGGAGAGAAGAGGAGAGGAGAGGAGTGGACAGGAGAGGAGAGGAGAAAAGAAGAAAGGAGAGAAGAGAAGAGGAGAGGAGAGGAGAAGAGAGGAGAGGAGAGGAGAGGAGAGGAGAGGAGAGAGGAGAGGAGAGGAGAGGAGAGGAGAGGAGAGAGGAGAGGAGGAGAGGAGAGG
>NW_014581114.1:12023-12478 GCF_000485595.1 Priapulus caudatus
CACTTACCTGCGGGATTCACTTACCTGCAGGCTTCACTTACCTGCGGGCTTCACTTACCTGCAGGCTTCACTTATCTGCAGGCTTCACTTACCTGCAGGCTTTACTTACCTGCAGGCTTCACTTACCTGCAGGCTTTACTTACCTGCAGGCTTTACTTACCTGCAGGCTTCACTTACCTGCGGGCTTCACTTACCTGCAGGCTTCACTTATCTGCAGGCTTCACTCACCTGCGGGCTTCACTTACCTGCGGGCTTCACTTACCTGCGGGCTTCACTTACCTGCAGGCTTCACTCACCTGCAGGCTTCACCTACCTACGGGCTTCACTTACCTGCAGGCTTCACTTATCTGCAGGCTTCACTCACCTGCAGGCTTAACCTACCTGCAGGCTTCACTTACATGCGAGCTTCAGTTACCTGCAGGCTTCAATTACCAGATGGGCTTCACTTACCTGCA
>NW_014581114.1:15698-16259 GCF_000485595.1 Priapulus caudatus
GAAGACAGAAAGTACAATAAAAAGAGGGAGAGAGAGAGCGAAACAAAAAGAGAAAGAGAAAGAGGAAGAAGAAGACAGAGAGAGAGAGAGAGAGAGAGAGACAGCGCACGCAAGAGAGGGCCAGCGAGAGAGCCCTCCCACTCTTCGCAGATTACTGACTGCTTGCCCACATGAAGGGCAATTCATTAAGCAAGGGCGCCGAGTACAAATGGAGGAGCAATGAGTGGGGAGGGGAGGAGGAGGGGAGCGGAGGGGAGGGGAGGGGGGATGGGGATGGTGTATGGTAAATAGGATGAGATCAATCTTTACTTCTAAAGAGCGGGTGTCGGGCTTGACAGGAAAAACCACTATGATCGTGTAGGCTGCTGATTGATTGTTGCTGCTGGGTGAGGGGGAGGAGGCGGAGACTGAGCAATAGGTGAAGGTTGTCTAGAGAAAGAGAGAAAGCGAGCGAGCGAGAGCGAGAGAGAGAGAGTGAGAGAGCGAGATGTAGCAGAAAGAGCACTAGTAGCAGCAGCAGCAACACCACCACGACCACCACCAGTAGTAGCAGCAGCAGTA
>NW_014581115.1:0-8212 GCF_000485595.1 Priapulus caudatus
TACGGTACGTACTACTATACTACTACGTACGTAGTACTATATATATATATATATATATATATATATATCCTTTAGTAAGCTACATATCCTATCGTAGGCTATATATCCTTTAGTAGGCTATATATCCTTTAGTAGGATACATATCCTATCGTAGGCTATATATCCCATCGTAGGCTATAATATATCCCATCGTGGATAACAATGCTTGACAATATAGACATTACTCTAGCCATGTATGTATACTCTTGTAACTCTACCCTATCGTAGACTCTATACAAGGCTTGACCGCCAACATTACCCTAACCAGTTATGTATACTCTACACTATCGTAGATTCTATACAAGGCTTGACCATATAGACATTACTCTAGCCACCACGTATGTATACTCTACCCTATCGTAGATTCTACACAAGGCTTGACGGTAAACATTACCGTAGTCAGTTATGTACATGATACTTTATCGTAGACTCTATACAAGGCTTGACCATAGACATTACCCTAGCTACGTGTGTATACTCTGTACTATCGTAGACTCTATACAAGGCTTGACCATAGACATTACCCTAACGCCTTATGTATACTCTACTCTATCGTAGACTCTATACAAGGCTTGAGCATGAACATTACCCTAGCCTCTTATGTATACTCATCTCGACTCTTCCCTGTCGTAGATTCTATACAAGGCTAGACCGTAAACATTAACCAAGCCATGTATACTCTTCCCCCTCGTAGATTCTATACAAGCCGGAATGTAGACTAACCTAGCGCCCACTACGATCGCTGCCACCCTCTCTGGCGAGCCTCGGCGCCCGCATGTAAGAGCCTGCGCTTACTGCTGCTGCTGCTGCTGCGGCTGCTGCTGCTGCTGTCTACAGCGCGCTAGCTACAGGACGTACGTACGTTGCCATCGCGCGGCCCCACGTTAGTGTGCGCGGCGCTTGCAATGGCAGGCACACAGGCGCGGTCGTCCCCAGCGAGCGGGAGGGAGGCAGGAGGCTGCGTGTGCAATCATCGACTCATTACGCGAGACACTAATCAGCGCAGCCGGCGTCATCAGCATCGCCGCGGCGCAGTCTTACTACTGCTGTGACGAGTCGTGAGCACACGCACGCGCGCACGCACGCACGCACGCACACACGCACGCACGGAGCACTTCATGCAAGCACGTTACATAATATATATATATATATATTATATATATATATAATATATATAGAGCAGAGAGAGAGGAAAGAGAGAGAGAGAGAGAGAGAGAGAGAGAAAGAGAGAGAGAGAGAGGAGAGAGAGCAGAGATGAGAGAGAGAGAGAGAGAGCGAGAGAGAGCAGAGAGCCAGTGAGAGGAAGAGAGAGAGAGAGAGAGAGAGACACGTACTTTCACTCGCTCCATCCAATTCCCTCCTCTCCTCTCTCTCTCTCGTCTCCTCTCTCTTTCGCGCTCCCTTTCTTTCTCTTTCCCATCTCTCACGCGCCTCTCCCTTTTGCATGCACATCTAATGCGCAGACCCCACCCCACCCCTTCTCTTATATCGCAGACAAATCGTACCGTCGCAGGAGCAAATCAGATCGGTGACTACTGCGGTCCCACGTGGCCACACTTGAACAATGCGCCCACGTCAAGCGATTAGTCAAACTACCACTCTCCTGAGGCTGGGCGAGCGCTGCATGGGGGTAGCGGCGAGGAGCCTGTGTGGGGAGGGGAGGGAGCCTGCAATGACGAGGTTAGGGAGTCTGCGTGGGGAGGGGAGGCCTGCCGCTGATGCTGTGGTGGGGCGGCGCAATACATCGAGCTGCGGAGAAAGCGAGTTCGCAATCGTAAGATTCTCGTGCCACCTCAGGTTACTAGCGCTAACCTATACTGCTGCGACCACGCGTTGGTGCGTGAAACTCCCATGAGTAGACTGGGAGACCAGCATCTCGTCCTCTATATCTATTTCTGATCGGCATGCTCGCGCCAGCAGACGAGAAATTACGGGGGAAGGCGTCATAGATCATTCTGGAGCTATAACTAATTAACCTGGCCATCTCATGCCGTGTTTTGCATGAATTTGCGGCAATAATGACAAGCGAGTGGAGTAGTAACCAATTTTTCGCAACAATGAAGGGGTGGGGATATAGCAGGGGAGAGGGAGAGTCCCGCGAGAGAAGGGGAAGTGAGAGAGCAGGACGAGAGAGCAGAGAGAGAGAGAGGGGCGGGGGCTTGGAGCGGCGGGCACAGATATCATTCTCTTTAAGCCAAGAAATTTTTTTAAGACTCACAAGGAAAAAAAGAATTTACTGCGATAAGAAGTGATATACGATGCGTGGTTACGCTTTCTGGCGCGCCGCTGCGTGTGCGTGCCGTGTGTGTGGTGGTGTGTGTTGTGTGCGTGCGTGGCCGTGCGGCGCGCGCGAGCGTATTTTGTTGCGTGCACGCGTGTGTGCGCGCGCGTCCTCCTCCCTCCCTCACACATCCAGCGCGCCCCGCCGCTCAACTCCAGCCATCCCACCGACCCGCGCACCGCGCAACGTAACCGAGTTAACCGTTTAACGGAGCGCTGTCAGCTCGCGCCAGCGTCTGCTAGCTTTCGTTGTTTCACTCGCGGCCCCATCGCCCACGTAAACGGCTCCACATCGCGCTCAATTTAAGCGCGCGCACCGCTCGGCAAACTGTTCCGCACTGAAAATAAAAATAGCCCTTCATCAGCGTCGAACACCAACATCTCAGCCGCGCTGATGTACAGTGCACAAAATCGGATCATCTCTCGTATGTGCGTGGCGTGTGTGTGCAGCTAGCGCATGCGCGCTCCATGCGCTTATTACTAATAAATGGGTTGGATCACGATCATACGCTTGCCCTTGAAAAAGACACGGAGCAGTGCATATATATATATATATATATTATATATATATATATATATATACTAAATATATATATATATTATATAATATAATACATATACATATAACATATACATATAAAATATACCATTATGTAACACTTATCATTCCGTACTTTCAACCTGTATTCGCCCGCACGTCGCACGTTGACAACGTTACGCTGTATGACGCAGGTTGTACGTAGCCAGATTTGCACGTGACGCAGATTGCAACTAAAAACATGCGCGGCCACGAGAATCCGTATATACACATTTCCGTAAGTAACACGACGTCTTTCACTATTTCATTTGAGTATAAATGACACGCGCAGCCTTGTTAACGCGTGGGTCGCGTAGCCAGCGCACCTCATTCGCCTCTATAAAAAATTGATCTAATGGCCGAACGTCTGCCCCCAGCAACGCCCACAGTCCCTTTATCGAGAGCGGCGCATTATCATGTAGCAGACACCAGCAGGTTGACATGTGATAGCGCGCATACTGCATCAGTAAAGGCATTACAACGGAAGACGCTCGAACACGTGGCTGGCAAACTTAATCAGTATATGTCACTATCATGTGGGGGCATTATCAGTATAGGTCACTATCTGTAAGAGAACATTATCAGATTCGCGGCCACTAACGATAAAGGGCATTATCAGTACATATCCACTATCAAATGAGGACAATATCGTAATATAGTCGAGAGTAGGCGTAAATGCCGGAATATTGCCGGAGTTCTGAGAGTAGGGTAAATGGCAGTAGGCGAAATATCGCGACAGTAATGCATTATCTGACACATCAAACAGTATTATCCGTTATAGGAAGGAGACTAAGCGTGATGTTTTGCACTGTACCTACGTCGTGTTTCAGCACGTTTCAGCATCGTCCATCATTCATTCTATCAGCGCCTAGCCTAGCTAGCTAGCCCACGTATCATCCAACGCCGACTATTGCGCGCGCGCGCGCGCATCGCAGCAAATTCAATACATAAGGAAACGCACATCTAACACATTGGGCGCGCGCGCCTCACAAAGAACCGGGCGAATACTCTCTCTCTCTCTCTGCCTTGCCATGCGCGCGTCTATCTCTCTCTAACACACACACGGCTCTCTCTCTCTATCGCTCACTCTCTTTTTCTCATCTCTCTCGTACACACACACACCGGTCCATCTCCTCCCGCTATTCTCTACGGGCCCTTCCAGGGGTGTATCCAGGATTTTTTGGGTGGCGTCGTGATCATAATTTTTGGACCGTTTCTTACAATGAAATAAGCCAGCCAAGATGTGGATTACAATGTCAATACAATCAGGGCGTGTACGGATTTGTACAGCGGCGGGGGGGGGTCATAAACCGTAACCCAAGACTTGGCAGCAACGCGAAGGGGAGGTTTGGGGGCCCTCCTTCAAGAAAAATTTTGAAATTAGACCGGCTCGCTTAGCATGCGTTTTCTGCGCGAGGCAGGGGGGGTCCGGACCCCTGAACCCCCCTCGTGTGACACGCCCGCTGACAATTAATTAAACAAAAAAATTTTGTTTCCAAACAAAAATTTATTCAGTTAAAAAAAAAGGTTTTCTGACACTCAAGTTGAAACAGAGTTTTTTGAACTTTTTGTTCTTTATCTTGTCTTGTCTGATCTTGTCTTTGCTTTGTCTTTGCCAGTTCTTTGCTCTCTTTTTTTTTTTATTTTTTTCAAGAACAAATATTTTGTTTCAAAAAAAGGCTTCAGTTTCAGAAGATTGCTGAATTGGAATAGATTTAGTCACGCGCAATTGGCAATGTCTTTGGACTCATGCTGGTACCTGGGCGCCGTTGTCAGAAAATCGCTAAAGTTAATGCTGAAAGTTGAAATGCTACGCTAACATTTACGACTAATGCTAATGTTGCGAGCACCTACGTTGACAGAAACACATCCGCAGCTATTAGATAACATTACGTAGACAGCGAACTTCATCCCAAGGCTGCTGATTGGATGAGAATCAATCACAAATTCAAATTCATACACATTTAATTGAACATCAGCACAGTATTTATGCAGTATTATTGATGGCTAAGCAACATATAATAATATTTGATTGAAATAACGACGTGGTCATGAATTAATTCTGCACAACAAGAATTCTCACACTGTAACGCGAGACGCGAGGAGTCGTCGGCAACGTCGGAAAACCTTTGAAACAAGAGAAAAATGCCATACGCCATTTGTAAATGTAATTGTTTTGTTTTATTACAGCGGTAGATAATTAAGTGATTTTGAACGTGTTTTTCAAGAAACACACATTTTATTCATTATTTATAAAATATATATATCACTATATTGTAATTCGTAGTGTAATGTGTTATTTTTCAACTTTATATTAAAAGTTACGAGAGCGGTCTGAGCTCTTCGGTAATGTTCATGAGGACATTGTGCGAGGATTTCTTCGTTTCGTAAGCCTACGATGTTTTGTCAACGGTTTACGAGTGAACGTTAATCGGTAATACTAATGTTTTGCGACTAATTTTTGTTTGCTGACAACGCCCCCTGCATGCTTTGTTCATTTATGTCATTGTAACAAGGCCCTCGCAAAAAAGCTCTTGGAAAAAATGTGACTTTTAAAATTTTTTGGGACCCCTCGACGGACACCCCCCCCCCCTCCCTGTCATACACCCATGCCTTCCTCGCTCGCACTCGCGACGCTCTCTCTCTCTCCTCTCCTCTCTCTCTCTCTCTCTCTCTCTCCCTCTCTCGCTCTCTCTCGCTCTCTCTCTCTCTCTCTCTCTCCTTTCTCTCTTCTCCTCTCTCTCTACTCTCTCGTCTGCTCTCTCCTCTCTCCTCTCCTCGCTCTCGATCTCTCTCCTCGCCCACTCTTCCTCTCTTGTCAATCTCTCTCCCTCCTCACCTACGAATTCATTCTCTCTCGCCCTCGCAGCTTCTTCTCCTCTCTCTTTCTCCTGGCCAATCGCTGTTTCGTACGTTATCTATCGCGCGCCGCCGGCGGCTCGCCCTGCCTGCCTCGCCTTCATGCCTGCCTGCCTGCCTGCCTGCTGGCTGCCTGCCTGCCTGCCTGCCTGCCCAGCACTGCCCTGTCTGTCTGTCTGCTTGCCCGCCTCCTGCCTGAGCGATCCGCCCGCCCGTCCGCCTGTCCGTCCGTCGTCCTCTGTGTCTGTCTGTCTGTCTGTCTGCTCTGTCTGTCTGGCCCGACCGCCCGTCCGTCCGTCCCGTCCGCCGCCCGTCCCGTCCGTCCGTCCGTCCGTCCGTCCGTCCGCTCCGTCCGCCGTCTTCTGTCTGTCTGTCTGTCTTGTGTCTGTCTGCCTGTCAGTGGTATTAATTTCATTGAAATGTAATAATAAAACTGGCGGGAAAGAGAAATAATTTCTATTATGATTTTTATTCGATCCGAGTCGTTATAAAAGACTGGCAGTGGTTAGTTAATGCTGAAGGGTCGGTTGTCGTATCAGGTACTACAGATTCTTACCGACGCAGGTACATATATGTATACACAAAGTGTACCAGACTTGTACTACAGAGCTGTACCCTAACCCTTATAAAGCTAAACATAAGTACTTAAAACAACTAAAACTACCTTGGGTACATATCTGGTAAGTAGCCTGATACGACAACGACCCCATCGTGCGTTAGTTAAGTTGACGCTGAAAGTTCAGCGTAGTCCCACGTGACTAGTTGTTACTGGCAATGTCTAACTCGCCGCAAGTAAAACGCTGGTAGTTTCAGATTAACGGACTTCGTAATTTCAAGCCCTGACATCATTATGAAGCGAAGCACGGGAGAATTTCGCCGGTTAGGCCGTGTTTCCCGCTCCTCATACACGCTGTTATCTACGTCTCCCTAGTCGTTTAAGAAATAGAGCAGGTGGCGGCCACGCGCGGCAGATAGACAAGAGACACAGACAAGACAAGGAAGCAGGCTGGTAAGCAGGCAGCAGGCAGGCAGGGCAGCAGGGCAGGCAGGAGACAGAACAGACACTGAGACAGGACAGACAGACAGACAGACAGACAGACAGACACGACAGACAGACAGGACAGACACTGAGACAGAGCAGAACAGACAGACAGACTAGACAAGAACAGAACAGATAGATAGACAGACAGCACAGACAGAGACAGACAACAGGAGAGAGAGAGAGGAGAGAGAGAGGAGATAGAAAAGAGAGAGAGAGAGAGAGAGAGAGAGAGAGAGAGAGAGAGAGAGAGAGAGAGATAAACAGAAGGGCATCCACGCGGTATCCGGATTTCGTGGTATCCGACAGCGCGCTCGAGATTTGACCGTCTCAGAAACTGATCTGCGCGCGGTACATGAATTGCATATGAGATTGTGATCGTATATCGTATCTAGTATTCTTAATTATTCTGGATAGATCTATATATAATATATATTACTATATATATATATTTACATAGACATGTGCTCACGCTCCTTAGCAGCACGGGCGGACATCGGACAGCTGTCAGAGACGGCGAGTCGGTCGGAGTTAGAAAACACCCCCACAGAACACATACATCGCTACGGCTAAACATATTTGTCGTAATTACTGCCGTTGTACGTGCATGCAGGTTCTGCACAGCATCTACATACATGACTATACTGTCTCTTACTCCCCCTCTAGCTTCATTCTATAATATAATTATATAATATATATATATATATATTTATATATCATATAATATATATATATATATAAATTTATATAATTTTATTATTATTGATGTGTGGCGCGTGCTGTGTTGCGTGCGTGCGCGTGTGTGGTGTGCTGCGCATTGTGTGCGCGCGTGGTGCGTACGTGCTGCTTGTGTGTGCGCGCAACGTGGCCTTGTATGCGTGGCGTACGTACGTTCAATGCGTGTGCGTATAACAGAGCCGATTTTTTAACAAAGCAGCATTTATTGGCAATCGTCGTGCTTGACACAAGGAACTCCTAGGCTACAAAACGCTAGCATCAATTATCTCGCGCGTTTCCAGTTACCGCGCGGCCAAGATTTTCAACTAAGCCAGGCGATTCAGCCCGGACGGCAAGTGGTACTGCAGCTCGAGGTCAGAGGAAGAGTTATCGTCCTTCGCTGTCACTATATATATTCGTTGTCGGCAGTCACCCCGCGCGACTCGCAGCCATCTCTTCATTTTGTGTCTCGCCCAGCCCAGATTCGAGAATGCATCGTTCAGCAGCATCCATGAGAGGTTCGCCAACCAAGTCCTCTGCATCGTGAATTAACTTCGAATAGCCGAATGGCCACCATTCGAGATATGCCGGCGGCGTAGGAGGGTGATCTCGTATACTCACACACTTACACGCGCACGCGGGCTAGATAAATTTCTAGATCTATTGCTTCATGCTAGATAAATTCACGCCTGTAGCTTAGC
>NW_014581115.1:8222-9768 GCF_000485595.1 Priapulus caudatus
TGGTACACTGTTGTGTCTGTGGTAGGCCTACAGCGATGTCTGTCATACATCGGTGTGTCTGTACTGTCGTATATCCGTGTCTCTGATACAATGGTGTCTGTTGTACATCGGTGCGTCTGTGGTACACTGTTGTGTCTGTGGTAGGCCTACAGCGATGTCTGTCATACATCGGTGTGTCTGTACTGTCGTATATCCGTGTCTCTGATACAATGGTGTCTGTTGTACATCGGTGTCTGCGGTACACTGTTGTGTCTGTTGTACATCGGTGTCTGTGGTACATCGGTGTCTGTGGTACACTGTTGTGTCTGTGGTACATCGGTGTCTGTAGTACATCGGTGTGTCTGTGGTACATCGGTGTGTCTGTGGTACATCGGTGTCTGTGGTACATCGGTGTGTCTGTGGTACATCGGTGTGTCTGTGGTACATCGGTGTCTGTGGTACATCGGTGTGTATGTGGTACATCGGTGTCTGTGGTACATCAGTGTGTCTGTGGTACATCAGTGTGTCTGTGGTACATCGGTGTCTGTGGTACATTGCTGTGTCTGTGGTACATCGGTGTCTGTGGTACATCGGTGGCTATGGTACATCGGTGCGTCTGTGGTACATCAGTGTGTCTGTGGTACATCAGTGTGTCTGTGGTACATCGGTGCATCTGTGGTACATCGGTGTGTCTGTGGTACATCGGTGTCTATGGTACATCGGTGCGTCTGTGGTACATCAGTGTGTCTGTGGTACATCGGTGTGTCTGTGGTACATCGGTGTCTGTGGTACTGGTACATCAGTGTGTCTGTGGTACATCGGTGTCTGCGGTATATCGGTGTTTATGGTACATCGCTGTGGCTGTGGTACATTGGTGCGTCTGTGGTACATCAGTGTCTGTGGTACATGGGTGTCTGTGGTACATTGGTGTGTCTGTGGTATATCGGTGTTTATGGTATATCGCTGTGGCTGTGGTACATTGGTGCGTCTGTGGTACATCAGTGTCTGTGGTACATCGGTGTGTCTGTGGTACATCGGTGTCTGTGGTACATCAGTGTCTGCGGTATATCGGTGTTTATGGTACATCGCTGTGTCTGTGGTACATTGGTGCGTCTGTGGTACATCAGTGTTTATGGCACAAGCGAGTATCAGAGCTTTGTAATACACACGGCACGACAGCAGCATTTTTTAAGTAGCTAACGGTCGAGACTGTGAAAGATGGCGGTCGGTCTCGCCAGCGCGGTCTCACTCGAACGTACATCTTCCCTTCTCGCGTACAGTCACTCGCCTCTGCACATGCCATCATGGCTCTATCCTTGTTGGTATTCGTCGTCGCGGGCGCTCTTACTACAATTCTCGCGCCTCCTTTATAATCACAGCCATCCTGACACAATTTCGCCTAACTACCCTCATTAAAGCGGCATCAGAGCCCCAAGCTCATCCTCACAGTTCGTCTAGATATACTTATTATCAAGCTTGTTATTATATATATATATATATATAGAGAGAGAGAGAGAGAGAGAGAGAGAGAGAGAGAGAGAGAGAGAGAGAGAGAGAGAGAGAGAGA
>NW_014581115.1:10683-12870 GCF_000485595.1 Priapulus caudatus
CTCTCTCTCTCTCTCTCTCTCTCTCTCTCTCTCTCTCTCTCTCTCTCTCTCTCTCTCTCTCTCTCGCTCTCTCTCTCTCTCTCTCTATCTCTCTCGTGCACTCTCTCGGAGACATATACACACTTTCTCTCACTCTCTCTCTCGCTCGCTTGCTCGCTCTCGGCCTGGCTCTCGCTGCCGCTGCCTGCCCTTGAGCGCCACGTATAGATGAAGTGCCTTCCATATAAGCTGCGCTCTGCTGGATTTGTTTTGAAAGCATGCTGAGAGCGACGAACGAAGGCAGTGACGCAGTTTCCCGCCAACGCGAGAACGGTGCGCACTGTACATCGCGCGCTATCGCCATAGACCGAGGACGAGAGAGAGAGCGAGAGAGAGAGGGGGGGGCGAGAGAGAGGAGGGGGGGGGAAGCGAGAGAGAGAAAAGCGAGATTGAGAGAGATGCGAGAGAAAAAGATAGAGAGAGCGCGAACACAGAGAGAAAGGGAGATAGAGAGAGCGATGCGGAAGAGATCTCGATAAGGGGAAAGAGTGGAAAGAGGGAGAGAGAAGAAACAACGAGATGAGAAAGAGACGGCGGGAGGGAGGGGCAGAAACATGGATAGGAAGAGCGAGAGTGAGAGAAAGAAAGGGATTAAGCAGTGAGGGAAGGATAGAGGCGACGACAGAGGAGGAGAGAGGCGGGGAGAGAAGGGAGAAGATAGGCGGGAGACAGAGGAGAGAGGCGGGAGACAGAAAGACCATGAGGTATCTGCACGGATGTGCTGCAGACAAAAGCAACGTACACATGAGGAGTCGCTAATCGAGGCTCCACACAACCAGGATCGGCTCACAGGGAGGCATGTTAGAGGCTCGTGCATGCGCGCCGCTACAGTTTCCTCCCACGTGTGTCTGTGCGTGTTGGCGTCAAATCGTCCCTCATTTCACTGAAATTACCGCCTCCCCTGTCGCTTCCTTTATTTATCTCTACTCTCGCTCTCTCTCTCGCTCTCTCGCTCGCTCTCTCGCTCTCGCTCTCTCGCTCTCTCGCTCTCTCTCTCTCTCTCTCTCTCTCCCTCTCCCCTCTCTCTCTTTCTCTTTCTCTTTCTCTCTCAATCTTCATTTCGTTACCGCTCTCTCTCTTTCTCTCTCTCTCTCTCTCTCTCTCTCTCTCTCTTCATCTCTGCTTTGCTCTTTCTCTTCTCATCGCGTCTCGTCTCACCATCGGCTCGTCCCTCCTCCTCTCTTTCCTCTCTCTCTCGTCTCCTCCTCTCCTCTCTCGGATTTCTCCTTGGCTCCTCTNACACACACAGACAAAAAAAGAAAAAAAGAAAGAGAGCGCGCGAGAGAAAGAGAGAGAGAGAGAAAGAGAGCGCGCGAGAGAAAGAGAGAAGAGGGGGAGTTTTAGTAAATGAAACGTGCGGTTCCACCTCCGCGGAAAAAAGCACGTGCCCATTTACGGGCATTTATACGAGGAGACGATACGCGCGCGGCGGCAAGCGTCACAGATGGAGGGAGATAAACATCTCGAGGTCTCTAGCTCGGCAGACGATTCGCCGCTCTACCCAACATCGTCAGACGGCGTCTGCTGGCTCGCGGGTCTACCGCGCGAATTCTCTCTCGTCGCTCGCGCCGCACCACCCGGTTCCTTTCAAGCATACACTCGCTATAATAGATTACCTTTACTCGTGCAGCTGCTCTCGCCGCCTAATAATCTCTGCGCGCCTTGCCGCGTTTTCGTCTCTCTCTCTCTCTCTCTCTCTCTCTCTCTCTCTCTCTCTCTCTCTCTCTCGGGCACATACACTTTCTCTCATANGAAAGAGAGAGCAATGAGAGACGTTGAGGAGTGTGTGCGTGCGTACATGCGCGTGTGAGGAGTGTGTGCGTGCGTACATGCGCGCGTGAGGAGTGTGTGCGTGCGTACATGCGCGTGTGAGGAGTGTGTGCGTGCGTACATGCGCGCGTGAGGAGTGTGTGCGTGCCGCGTGCGTACATGCGCGCGTGAGGAGTGTGTGCGTGCGTACATGCGCGTGTGAGGAGTGTGTGCGTGCGTACATGCGCGTGTGAGGAGTGTCTGCGCGGGAGGGTGTAATTATTCAGTAAATTATCTAACATTGCACTTAGGAAGCCATATAACTTGCAACCGTTACCGCGCTTGACTTCTGCAAACCTGTTTTTGCCATATATATATATATATATATATATATATATA
>NW_014581116.1:0-3122 GCF_000485595.1 Priapulus caudatus
CCGCGCGCGCGCGAGAGAGAGAGAGAGCGTCGTGACTTCTATACTGCTTCTGTCTGTAAGCTTTCTGATCTGTGTACGACGGTAATGTTTCGCCTGCGGGTGCTATAGCAAGTGTTTACCGTCTTCTCGGAGGCAGCGTTAGCGGTCTTGTGATGCATGTGATATCGCTCTTTGTTCTTGTTCAACCACACTTCCCCGCATGCGCCGTGTGCCCCCCACCACCGCCACCACCACAACCACCACCACCACCACCACCACCACAACAACCACCACCACCACCACCACCACCGCCACCACCACAACCACCACCACCACCACCACCACCACCACCCCCACAGCCAGCGCCACCACCACCACCACCACCACCACCACCACCCCCACAGCCAGCGCCACCGCCCCACCGCCGCCGCCGCCGCCGCCACTACACCTTTCCTCCTCCGCAGCTCGCCTTGCATGTCACGTTGCCTCATTGGTGTNTCTCTCACTCACTCTCTCTCTCTTTCTCGCTCGCTCTCTCTCTCTTTCTCGCTCGCTCGCTCGCTCTCTCTCTCTCCCCTCACTTTCTCTCTCTCTCTCGTGTGTGTGCTTGCGGGTGTGTATACAAGTAGAAGTGTGCGTGCGTGGGTGCGTGTGCGTGTTATACGTGTACATCATGGTGACATGAGGCCAGTGCCCAGGAGGAAGAACCTACGATGCAACAATAGAGTTAATGAATGAAGCGAATGTTATGAAGGATGTCATGCGATCGAGTAAACGCAGTCAATCGCGCAGATCATAGGATGACGCATCGTTTGATCATTACGTTAATCAAGCTGCATCGACTGTTTATTCACCTTCGAGCGAGAGACCCACCCACGTGTTTCACATGACACACCCACGTGTTTCACATGACACACACACGTGTTTCACATGACACACCCACGTGTTTCACATGACACACCCACGTGTTTCACATGACACACCCACGTGTTTCACATGACACACCCACGTGTTTCACATGACACACCCACAGTTTTCTGTTTGTCGGTCGTAGCGTCATGCGATCACTGCGATTCCTTGTCTGTCATCACCACGGCAACCATCTCTTTCCTCCGTCGCCACAACAACCGACCCTTTCTGCCATCGCAACAGTGATCATCTTTCTCTGCCTTTGCCACGGTAACCGTCTCTCCCTGCCATCACCGTAGCAACCGTCCCTTTCTGCCATCGCCATGATAACCGCCTGTCTTTGCCATCGCAGCGGCAACTGTTTCTGCTGTCGCCGCGGTAACCGTCTCTCCCGCTCCGTCTCCGCAGGTTCGCTTCTTCAACTCGCCGAACCTTCTGGCGAACTTCAGCGAGCACACGCGTACGCTGCGGCTCTACCCGCGACCCGTCGTCGCCTTCCAGGGAAACGCCTTCCTCAAGTCGAGACCGAAGCGGACGCCGTTCCTCACGCGGCTCGCGCGAACCCAGGCCGTCGAGTTCTACGCTGAGTGGTCGCTCGCCCCCACCAACGTCGCCTTCCACCGCGTGCACACGGGTAGGTGGCGCCGCGTGTCGTGTCGGAGACGTCGCTGCGCTCCCCTCATGGCGGGGTGCCGCCGCCGCCGCTCAGCACTGCGCGCGGACGTGGGCGTGTTTAGCGATACTCGTCACAAGTGTTTATGGGGGACTCATTTAATAAGTTCATTCGGTTGGTAGATAATAGATCTATCTTGGTTTTACTCAGCCGTGTTGATGAAAACGTACTGCTGACGTTTTGATTAACACGGTTGAGTAAAAATTAACCAAGATAGCTCTGTCTATAGAGGGTTTGACCTTTATTGCTCTTGCGCAATGTAGAACGGATGGGGGGGGGTATGTTTGCCATGGGGGGATGCTGTGATGGGCTTCGTTTACTAACCTCGTTCTGATTCGCTGTCTAGTGGTTTTTGCGGAGCGGCAACAGATGCAGTGAGCGGAGGCAGTCTGCGGCAATGGCTGCATAACAAATCTTAGTACTTACTCGAGAGAAGGGGGGATATATAGGAACGCGAGTGCACATGTAGAAACAGGAATCAGCTGTAGGTTGTACGACATACGCGAATCGTAGAGGAATGAACGGTGGTGAATTTATGTGAAAGACATTTGGGTGAGATTTGACATTAACATTAGAAATTGTAACAATTTCCGTCGTCGCGGTAACCGTGCTACCACCGTCGCCATGGTAATACATAATGGGTGATGGTACAGTATGTGGTAACCGTGATGCCACCGTCACGACGGTAATGGTGCTGCCACCGTTGCCACGGTAACCGTGCTGCCGCCGTCGCCGCGGTAATGGTGCGTGTCCCCGAAGAGCTAACGATGGTGGCGCCGTCTATGTTTTCAGGAGTCTATGACCCGCTTCTGATCGGCGACAAGCCGAAGTGGTACAGCCAGCAACTGAACGCTGTGTACTTCCAGGTGTTTGGGGAGCGAACTGCCTTAACTAGTGCCTTAATGGAAGCTCAGTCCCTGGAGGATGAGACAACAGGTGTGGGACAGGTCGTCTATAGCTGGCTCTATAGCCATATAGAACCATATCGTTCTGTCTGTACTCTATGGATAGAGCCATGGCTGGTTCTATAGCCATATAGAACCATATGATTCTATCTGTGGTCTATAGATAGAGCCATGACTGGTTCTATGGCTGGCTCTATAGCCATATAGAACCATATGGTTCTGTCTATGCTTTATAGATAGAGCCATGGCTGGTTCTATAGACATATAGAACCATATGGTTCTATCTGTACTCTATGGATAGAGCCATGGCTGGTTTTATAGCTATATAGAACCATATGGTTCTATCTGTGCTCTATAGATAGAGCCATGGCTGGTTCTATAGCTATATAGAACCATATGGTTCTATCTGTACTTTATAGATAGAGCCATGGCTGGTTTTATAGCTATATAGAACCATATGATTCTATCTGTGGTCTATAGATAGAGCCATGGCTGGTTTTATAGCTATATAGAACCATATGGTTCTATCTGTGGTCTATAGATAGAGCCATGGCTGGCTCTATAGCCATATAGAACCATATGGTTCTATCTGTGGTCTATAGATAGAGCCATGGCTGGTTCTATAGCTATATAGAACCATATGGTTCTATACTATC
>NW_014581116.1:3580-5284 GCF_000485595.1 Priapulus caudatus
GTGGACCTTATCACAGCGGCTTTATCACAATCACAGTGGACCTTATCACAGCGGCTTTATCACAATCACAGTGGACCTTATCACAGCGGCTTTATTACAGTCACAGTGAACCTTATCACAGCAGCTTTATCACAGTCACAGTGCACCTTATCACAGCGGCTTTATCACAGTCACAGTGGACCTTATCACAGCGGCTTTATCACAGTCACAGTGCACCTTATCACAGTGGCTTTATCACAGTCACAGTGGACCTTATCACAGCGGCTTTATCACAGTCACAGTGGACCTTATCACAGTACTAGTGGCTTTATCACAGTCACAGTGGACCTTATCACAGTACTAGTGGCTTTATCACAGTCACAGTGGACCTTATCACTCACAGTGGCTTTATCACAGTCACAGTGGACCTTATCACTGCGGCTTTATCACAGTCACAGTGGACCTTATCACAGTACAAGTGGCTTTATCACAGTCACAGTGGACCTTACCATAGTAGGCCTTGTCAGTAAGATTGTCACAGTACTTGTTTAGCCGCTAACGATGCAGTCCTCAACGACAACTACAGCGCCCCCTGCTGGCTGTGCGCGCGCCTGTGTTTCAGGAACCTGGGCATGCTGCAGCTACACAACACGACCGTCGAGGCGTTACGAGCGACCGGCGATGAGAAGAATGCCGCCATCTTGGAGCTGATCGCCGCACGCCGCGCCGGACTCCTGCATAAGTCCGAATCTCAGGTGCGTCCCTCACCGCCACCGCCATCGCTGCTCACCTTACTGTCTGTATTATTATTATTATTATTATTTATTTATTTATTTTTTTATTTTTTATTTTTTTATTCCACTGTCATATCTGCTTTCGCTAGTGAAATCTAGAGCGGAGATGTCTACTATTCTATGCCACCGCAGCCTTTCTGTTTCGTTATCTCCGCCCCCATCGACGCGCTCGCGGTTAGCATCGTGATGTAATATATTGTATAAGATCTCAGCCTTCGGCGTGGTGATAGTGGCAACGATCGTTTCACTGACAGGTTTCAGAGGCGAGCACAATCGTGAGTCACGGCTCTGAGAGGGGCGCCAGTCCCTGCGACAGCGAACGTGCCAAGATATTCTCCCACAGCATCCGGCCATCGTCGGCACTCTCGGATCCCGACTCGGAGTCTCTCGTAAGTTTGGCACAGCTAAACGTTCTCATCACCTAATTTCTATTGTCTATTTCTTCTTTCTTTTAGTTTCCTTCTTCTGCACTTCCCATGCTTTACACTTGATCTCCTTCCAATTCCTCTTCTTCTGGTCTCGTTTTGTTTGTTTCATCATCCCCTTTATGTTTCTCTTTCTGATTCCTCTTCCAGTGAAGCCCTTATCGGTGTTTTGTCGCTATCATCCTCCTCTTTGTTTCAATAGTATTCAGCTTTCCTGCATTTGCATCTCGATCACGGTCCTTTCTCGCTCGCTCCGGTGTCCGACGCGGTTGCCGTGGTAACCGTCGCGCTCGTTGCTGCAGGCTGGAGCGATGCGGAAGCGGTCGTCGAGCGTGTTCAGCACGAAGAGCAACCAGACGGCGGGTTTCCGCTTCAACGCTGGCAGCCTCATGGCGACAACGCCGAGTCCTGACACCGGACGTCACTACATCTTCGAAGGCATCATCGGTAATCACGCACTTGCAGCATCCTCATCCCACGTGCTCGCAGCATCCTCATCCCACGCG
>NW_014581116.1:6381-7445 GCF_000485595.1 Priapulus caudatus
AGCATCCTCATCCAACCCGCTCGCAGCATCCTCATCCCACGCACTCGCACGCAGTCTTGGAAAACTCACAGGAAAGTTTTTTAACATGAAATCTAAATAACGTTGTACCGCAAGCAAATAACATCGACGAATAACGACAGTAATAAATAACGATAAAAAATAAACGACTTTCGGCTGACAATGGCAATCAACGAGCGAGCGACATTTTCACATTGCTGCATTACAGACAAGGACCGGTCGGCGCTGTGGGACCAGATGCAGTTCTGGGAGGATGCGTTCTATGATGCTGTAGCGCAGGAGCGTGACATCGTCGGCATGGACCAGGGACCAGCTGAGATGATGGACAGGTAAGTCATAATCATCACTGACCGTACCTTACTTTCAGGTAGCACAAGGTAGACTAGTCAGAACACCGTACCTTACTTACAGGTAGCACAAGGTAGACTGGTCAGAACACCTTACCTTACTTTCAGGTAGCACAAGGTAGACTGGTCAGAACACCTTACCTTACTTTCAGGTAGCACAAGGTAGACTGGTCAGAACACCGTACCTTACTTACAGGTAGCACAAGATAGACTGGTTGGAACACCTTACCTTACTTACAGGTAGCACAAGGTAGACTGGTCAGAACACCGTACCTTACTTACAGGTAGCACAAGATAGACTGGTTGGAACACCTTACCTTACTTACAGGTAGCACAAGATAGACTGGTTGGAACATCGTACCTTACTTTCAGTGTCCACAAGATAGACTGGTTGCAATACTGTACCTTGCGTTGACCCACTCAAAGAGCATGCTCCATATCTTTCTCTCTATCTCCCAATCTAGTGACGCATTGCTCTAATCCTTCCCTCTAGCCTTCTCTCCCTGTCTCTCTCTCTCTCTCTCTGTCCTATGGCTCCACTCTAACCGCATTCCCCTTTCCTTCTCCCCTTCTGTCCACGCCTCGCAGCATCCTATGAGGATGCTGTGAGTGCATGGGATGTGCGTGGGATGAGGATGCTGCGAGCGCGTGGGATGCCTCGCAGCATCCTCATCCCACGCACTCGCAGCATCCTCATCC
>NW_014581116.1:11250-12466 GCF_000485595.1 Priapulus caudatus
TCCCTCTCCCTACGTCTCCACCACCCTCCTCCTCCCCTCCCCTCCTTTCTCCCCTCCCCTCCCCCTCCCTTCTCCCCTTCCCCCTCCCCCTCCCTTCTCCCCCTCCCTTCTCCCCCTCCCCTCCCCCCTCCCCCTCCCCCTCCCTCAGTAGTCAGTACACGTAGGTACGATCGCACATAGAAGTGGCCGCCTTGGTGTTACCTTAGAGGCTTGCTGCTCTGACGTCACCACCGTGGCTTGCCTGCTCATAGCAGACCTGTAGCATAGAGGCGCGTGCGTGCGTGCGTGCGTGCGTGCGTGCGGCAGCGGTGTTAACGCTCTACGTGTGTTCACCGCTCACAGCGGTAGTACAGAATTCTAGCGATATACTATAATGTAATAATACATGTATGTTGAAATATATACTGACGCTCACGTTGCGTCCTTAATTGTCATCATGTGTCGCCGCGTATATATACTGACAGCAGTGATACTGAGCATAGAAACTGATCATGCATTTATTGAGTGTGTGTTCATTGCTGGATCAGCAGCACGTGTGTTGTTCATTGCTGGATCAGCAGCACGTGTGTTGTTCATTGCTGGATCAGCAGCACGTGTGTTGTTCATTGCTGGATCAGCAGCACGTGTGTTGTTCATTGCTGGATCAGCAGCACGTGTGTTGTTCATTGCTGGATCAGCAGCACGTGTGTTGTTCATTGCTGGACCAGCAGTATGCGTGTTGTGCATTTCTGGACACATTGTTCGTTGTTTGGGGGGTTCATGGTGTCGTTCCGTGTGCGCGGGGCGACTGTTGGCACATGCTAACGGTCGCCGTGTGTTCTCTCTTTCTCCCGGCAGTTCTTCATCGATCTGAGCAACATCAAGAAGTGTACGACGCTGAAGGGTGGAGTGTTCGTCCTCGAACAGTACGGTACGTAACAACGCACCACCTGGTGGCCAATGAGGCGTGCAGCGCCGCCTGGTGGCTTGTGGGGGTGCGGCGCCCCCCGGTGGTGAGTGTGTGGTTTACGCGCTGCAGTATTGTTATCAGCAGCGTTCGTGGCGCTCGGTGTGAGACTCGAAAAATCTATGTTCTTATTATTCGATCATTATCTCGGCGGTGTTAGCCAGGCTTCGTGGAGCACGTGTTATATCTTCCTTGGTTCTCACAGTCCTTGAAAAGTCTTTGAATTTGAGGGGAGTCCTTGGAAAGTACTTGAATTTAGTAAATGTTGAT
>NW_014581117.1:0-1558 GCF_000485595.1 Priapulus caudatus
CGTGCATCTTTTCAGCAATCATGTATCTATTCAACAATCACGTATCTATTCACCAATCACACATCTATTCAACAATCGTGCATCTTTTCAGCAATCGTGCATCTATTCAACAATCACGTATCTATTCAACAATCACACATCTATTCAACAATCGTGCATCTTTTCAGCAATCATGTATCTGTTCAACAATCACGTATCTATTCAACAATCACATAACTATTCACCAATCACACATCTATTCAACAATCACGTATCTATCCAACAATCACACATCTATTCGACAATGGGACATATCTATTCGACGATCAGGCATTTATTTATGGCGTAGCAATGGTAAGACGGGGTTCTCTCGCACGTGTGCGGGTGCTGGATTGTTATATTGTCTGTCACCACCACCACCAACGTGTATATTGCAGGCGGGCATCCCTGCGGGCGTGGTCAACGTGGTGCCGGGGTACGGACCGACCGCTGGTGCCGCCCTCACCGAACACATGGACGTCAACAAGATCTCGTTCACGGGCTCAACTGAGGTGAGTTTATTAGAGGGGTAAGGATTGTCCAAGGTGAGTTCACAGGCTCGATTAAAGTGAGTTACCGGGAGTCGACCGAGGTGAGTTCACAAGAGGGGGGTTCGACGGAGGTGAATTATTGAAGGTCGACCCAGGTGAGTTCATAAGATTGGTAGCGGTCGACCAAGGTGAGTCCAAGGCAAGAAATCAAAAGTGATGATTAGAAAGACGATGACAAAAATGGTGACCTCCTGTGTGTCTGTTTGCAGGTGGGGAAGCAGATCCAGTGTGCCTCGGGAAAGACGAACCTGAAGAGAGTTTCGCTGGAGCTGGGAGGCAAGAGTCCGAACATCGTGTTTGCTGACGCCGACCGTGAGTGTTAGCTAGACCTCGAAGCCCAAGACCTAAACACTAAAGATGAAATTGTTACGGTGGGATGCTGAAAGGGACAAAACGGGAAATTCGTAAACGAAATGGAACCCAAAATATAGATGTTCGTTCTTCACTCCTTATTTCGGCAGACAAACGGCCCCTTGTCGACTGCCCGTGCGCGAGCATTTTCCCCGCCATGAACCGTCCGGTGCTGCCCCCTCGTGTCCCAACGATTTTAGGGCCCCCCATCCATTTCGCTACAAAATCTTAAACCTTTCACATCTCGAAATCTAAAATCTAAAAACCGTTAAATTTAAGACTTGAGCATCGAATCACAAAGGGTGGTCTGCCACGCCTAGTGGAGTAATATCCTTGTTATCAACATCTTTATGTTGTAGTCTGACGCTCTCCAGTCTTCCCACATGGCTCTCACGATCCAACACTTGCAACAACACAATGCACGGATGCATGCACACACACAATCACTCATACACTCCTATCGCATCAGGGATTTTGCAGCAATGGTTAATACTTGCATGTTCACTGTCAGAAACACAAATATGTATGATATCAGTCAAGTTTACAATGTCATAACTTTTGGAGTTAAGTGTCATGCAATAGCAGTCAAGTTTTAAGTTAACGATGTCAAAATTATTAACATTATCATAAATCAGTAG
>NW_014581117.1:3287-6389 GCF_000485595.1 Priapulus caudatus
CTACGTGTCTGGTAATCCCAGACTGATGCTCGACATGCGTGCGTATAACTTAACTACTACTTAATTAATGTGTGTTCTTGTAGGGTGAACTGCTACAACGTCGGCAGTCCTGCAAGGCCATTCGGTGGATTCAAGATGTCCGGAATCGGGCGTGAAGGGTACAACACATAATCAAAACACAGTTATTTTTTAGCTCGCCTTCACATCGTCAAGATGAGCTATTGCCATGGGGTGTCGTCCGTCGTACGTCCGTTCGTCAGTCCGTCAACATTTGGCTACGGTCAACGATAACTCAAGAACCGTTTGACCGGGAGAGGTTTGAACGTCCTATTTTGGAGCACGCCAGCTTACTTACTTTCGAGCCACATCCACTTTTTGGCAAAAATAGAAATGGGCATAAGTCAGTTCAGGTTCAATTGATTTTGCTCATTTCTAGTATATGTGAATAAATGAGGACTAGCCCCAAAACATATCACACAGGTTTTGATTTTTTAATTATGCAAATTAGGTAGATTTGGGCAATTTTACTATATGCATTTCAGTGTCTGCCTAAGGTCAACGATAACTCAAGAACCGTTTGACCCACATGTTTCAAATTGCATACAGTTGTTATACTCCTATGGGAGAGATTTGAACGTCCTATTTTGGAGCACGCCAGTCCACCTACTCTCGAGCCACGCCCACTTTTTGGCAAAAATGAAAATGGCCATCTAGATTTATTCGATTTTGTTAAATTTTGGTATATGAATGTGTAAGGCTAGCCCCAAAACAGTTGCTACTCCTATGGGAGAGATATGATAACGTGATATTACGTTTATTTCGTCTAACTGGTTATAACAACTCTACAATCATACTTATATACGTGTAATATTGTGTTTTAGATTCTTTGTTACAGTAATTTGACTGGAATATTTTATTATTTTTATTTGCGCGATATTCGAAAACCAAAATGGCGATCATTTAGGCGTAGCGCCATCTCTCGTCAAGATTTCAGACTTTCAGATCTGAAACATTTATTTTCGCATCAAAACTTATGCATATATCATTATCAAGAGTATATAATGGGAGATATGCTATATAATCAGGAGTAAGATAATATAGAATCTATATTATCTTACTCGATCCTGATATAATGGGAGTTCTCCCATATATACTCTTGCTTTATATATCTCCCCCCCCTCTTCTATCACACCTAAGGTGAGCTACAGTGTCATTGACACTTTCATTTAAATATCCTAAAGATCTATATCGTAGGGAATTCATTTCAGGTTTAATTGAAAATTCGGGATGATCAGTTGATGTAAATTAATGTAGTTCTCTGATGGGCCAATAGCATGTAAACGTGAAACTATGAAACGCTCGAGCATCCTTGTAAATTTCACGTGAACATTCATGCTCATAATCTCGTTCACTTTTCATTAAAGAGGCGAGGACGGAATTCATGAGTTCTGCGAGATCAAGACCGTAAGTAATATGCCGAGCTTGATGTTTTCAGGAGAAATGAAAGATAATGACGGAATTTTATCCTTATCATCTCAAAGAAACGCTCCATAGGCGACCCCTGGTGCGACAACGTCGAAAACGGTCCACAGGTAGGGGGCGCTGCGATAACGGGATATTGCAATCACAGGTGAAGCACCTGGGAGCGCTATGATCACAGTGATAATCATATAAATTTTATATGGTTCTACTCCATTTCATTCTTTTTTACCATTAACCCCAGAGAAAAGAAGAGAATTAAGAAATACTGGAAACAGAAAAAAAACTTAAATATACTGGGTCCTTAGAAGAGGAAACGTGGCATAAAAGCAGGGGCCAGTAGCTTATGATCGAGTGTGTGTGATACTGATGTTGTATGTAAGAACGTATGTTCCTCTCCTTTGTTTAGATCGACAGAGATCAGTTTGATAAGGTGCTGGAACTGATCGAGAGCGGCAAGAAGCAGGGAGCGAAGATGGAGTGTGGAGGTGGTCGCCACGGTACCAAGGGCTACTTCATCCAGAACACTGTCTTCTCCAACGTGACAGACGACATGAGGATTTCGAAAGAGGAGGTGTGTGAGCGGTGACGGGACGTGTGGGTCTACACACAGGTTTCACTGTATAACGGCTACAACTGTTATTAATTGAATGAGCTAGAACGCTCCAAAACGCCACATAATTTTGTTGTTCTATAATTTTGTTGTTTGTGCACAGCGGCGATCGTGCGGTGTACACGTGTGTTGCAGAGGAGCATTTGAACGGCAGTCACAGAAAGTTATTACTAATAATAGACAAAAGTAGAGCAACATTGAGACGTTGCTATCATACATTTCGTGTTTATTTACCATGATGTGCGGTGCGGGGAAGGTGGCCGGTGCGGACCAGGGGACCATTGTCAGGGTGACGATCACTCGGACGATTGGTCCCAGTCTTAATTTTTTCCGATATCATTGTCGAAAAAATCGCAAATTCATTGATACTACAGTATTATAATAGAGATTTCATTATTTTTCTCATTAACTTGTGTACTAGCTTTAGCCCTCGTTTATCCAACGGCTCGCTTGAGTGTCAACGGCTCTAACCTTTTTGTTCGTATCCGAAACCTGTTTGCCGAATTCAAATTCGCTTAAAATCCATCACGTAATTTACGACGCGCTCTATTCCAGGAATCACTTTACTAAGTTCGTGCTGTGTTTGTTATTCAGTTTCACAATTTTTTTATTGTCTATTACGTTGGCGCAGCGTTGCGATTCGCTTTCTAAATTAACGTGGCGCCACCTGGTGTTTGCAGATCTTCGGCCCCGTGCAGCAGATCATCAAGTTCAAGTCGATCGACGAGGTGATCAAACGAGCGAACAACACAATGTACGGGCTCGCTGGAGCGGTGTTCACGAAGGACATCGACAAGGCATTGACCCTCGCCCAGAGCGTGCAGAGTGGAACATTCTGGTAGGTTCCGTCATCGATAGATTCCTGTTGTTCTCACGCTGTGCTGCTATAGTTCATATTCTGCCATCATTGTTTAGACCACAATCTTCCAACTTGTGTTGCGGTTCGGAATTGAATCCTCGCACATGCGTTGTTCTTGTGCTGTGATGTTAGTAATATATATATATATATA
>NW_014581117.1:8966-12466 GCF_000485595.1 Priapulus caudatus
AAGATAATGACGGAATTTTATCCTTATCATCTCCTACTGTATTTCTATCGATTCCTCGAAACCTAGTGAGATGTTATTAAATTAAACCATGCAATTTCTGCATTCGTAACAAATGTCCATGAAACTTATGTCTGCGATCCACTAACGGTTTGCCGAAGGATCACCATTCACTACACCTCTCTTGATGCCATTCCTTCTTGTCGATTACTTGCAGGTTGTCATCAAGATTCCACAGAAGAACTCGTAGACGGCAGACGACATGCATCAGGTGCACGAACAAACCAGACAGCAGACGAACGTCCACACCTCCAAATCACGACGCATGATCCCAGAAAAACAAGTTACACACACGCGCTAGTCTCCAAATCAAAAAGATCCTGGTGGCTTCCTGTTTGCGTAGAATATTCGACATAGAATAGAATAAATGATAGGTTAGATTATCTCTCTTATGCTTCTATTCCATTATTACCCACCATCTTGTCTTTGACGCGCTGCGGTTTTGTGTGCAAGTGGTAATGTGTGTTCAGAGAACAATGTATTGTACGTGGGTTATAGTCCCGAGTGAATGTTTGCGAATAAAGGAGAGTATCAGACGTCATGTAGACAAAATGTAATACAGGTGACACTAGTGGGTTACAGGTCACACAGGTAGTTTACAGGTGATCATCAATCTCTAAACAATGAACGGCCACCTGCTTATGAAATGGCATTATTCTTGCGTGGCTCGACATACAGGTTTGACTGTATGACAACTACAACTGCTCATGATTGAATGAGGGTGCTCAAAAACGCCACATTATTTTGTTATATAATTGTAAATAAATAATGTGAATGTTTTGTGTTTGCATACAATAATGGTGTTTGTGCACATAAGATTGTTTTTGTGTGCAGTGGCATTCGTGTGGTGTACCTACTTGTGTATTGCAGAGGAGCTTTTGAACGGAATTTACAGAAAGTTATTACTAATAAAAGGCGAGTGTAGAGAAAACATTAAAACTTTGGTCGGCCTCATAAAAAATTGAGCCGAAATGTAATACGTCGGAGTGAGAACTTCAACGTGTTTAGAAGCTAGGCTATTCGAAACGTGGGGTGGGTACAGGTGCAGATGCTCAATGTGTCGCTAATTGACATGTGATATACCGGTATTGATATATTGTTTTTAAAGGCAATTCGGCCAATTATGTGATAGTAACACTGCAGTTACGCAGTTAAATTTTATTATGTTTTAATCACTACCCATATCTATTTACTCTTGTTTGATATCGATGCAAAAGCTATATTAGCTTATGTTCATTATGTTTATTATATACCGATAAAAATAAATTTTACTTGAACTTGAACTTGAACTTGGCCTACTTGATTTCGTGTTTTATTTACCATAATTTTATTATTGAAACGTTCAAAATGCCTGTGCGAATTGCAGTAGAAAAAGCTTCAATTTAACGAGAATGAACAGAATTCCAAATCCAATATGGAATGACTGAGAAAAAACGTGTTGTAAAGATGTATTTGAACGGCATTTGCGTGACATTAGTTGCCAATAAGCGGATGCACAAACATTTTTAATTTGGCAGTAACTATAAATAATGCTCATAGGGTCTATGTCCACCAGGGTAGCGGAGACCGGGGACAATTGTAACACTTTTTTCCAAATCTGACATAACAACTTTATTATAGTTAAATACTTACTTCAAGGTATATGAAATTAAAGATGCATATCTTGGCTTGAAATATGACTAGGTTTGGGTTAAGTAAAACAAGTTAAGGCAATTGTAACACACCAATGGGGCAATTGTAACACATACAATTGTACCAACAAATCATATCCCTCAGAAAGATTTTTTATATTTTTTATAAAGGTGACACGTTGGACAGATTTTCAACAATTAAATAGAACCACAATAATATAATTTTAATAAAAACTATGACGAATGCTTGACTCATTTACATATGAATAAAATATATAAATAGGCTACTTATTGCCTTGTGAACAAAACATATTTACAGGCCCATTAATTCAAAGTTATGTAGTTCTCATGGCGTGTGCGTGCGTGTGCGTGTGCGTGCGTGTTTGTGTGTGCGTGTGCGTCCGAGTGTGTCACTGCGTGTGCGTGTGCGTGTGCGTGTGCATGTGCGTGTGCGTGCGTGCGTGTGCGCGCGCGCGTGTTTGTGTGTCCTTGTGTGTGCGCGTGTGCGTGTGCGTATGCGTGTGCGTGTGCGTGTGCGTGTGAGTGTGTCACTGTGTGTGCGAGTGCGTGTACGTGTGCGTGTGCGTGTGAGTGTGTCAATGTGTGTGCGTGTGCGTGTGCGTGCGCGTGCGTGCGTGCGTGCGTGCGTGCGTGTGCGCGCGTGCGTGTGCGTGTGCCTGTGTGTGTGCGTGCGTGCGTGCGTGCGTGCGTGCGTGCGTGCGTGCGTGTTTGTGTGTCCGTGTGTGTGTGCGAGTGCGTGTGCGTGTGCGTGTGCGTGTGAGTGTGTCACTGTGTGTGCGAGTGCGTGTGCGTGTGAGTGTGTCACTGTGTGTGCGAGTGCGTGTGCGTGTGCGTGTGCGTGTGCGTGTGAGTGTGTCACGGTGTGTGCGTGTGCGTGTGTGTGCGTGCGCATGTGTAATCTTGGACTTTGTTTTTGTTTCACGAGACCTGGGGTAATTTTATTCAACTATAATGCAAATCAAACAAATACAAATAAGAATAGCTTAAAATATTTATCGTATGTATCTTATGTATCATATCACATATGTATCTTACATAATGTCATAATTATAGCTACAGAAAGGCTATCTATATACTCGTAAAGCATATTAGAAGAAATATCATGAAAAAAAATTATTGAAACTTCCAAACCAAGTGACGGATAATTCGTATCGTTATGCAGTAATCCAATGGGCGCCAGTGACGCGATCGTGTTGTTTTCACCGGCGTTCTGCTGGTGGTCACGTGACTACTGCTCTGTGACGTAGCTCCGCCCGCACCTATTAGATAGTACCAGGGTACATTCCGGCAGTACCCTGGTATGGGGCGCCAAGTGTCGCATGACTGATTTCGTTACGAAATCAAGTCTACAAAGTGATTTCGTTACGAAATCAAGTCTACAAAGTGATTTCGTTACGAAATCAACTAGGGCCTACTGTGAGTGATTTCGTTACGAAATCAGCTACTGCGAGTGATTTCGTTACGAAATCAGCTACTGCGAGTGATTTGTTAGCGAAAATCGATGCGACAGACTTGGCGCGCCGGCGGCGCCAAGTGTTGCGCATGACTTGATTTTTATTACAGATATCATTGATTTTCGCATAACGAAATAATGGTCGCACAAAGTGATTTCGTTACGAAAAATCAACCACTGCGAGTCGAATTCCGTTACGAAATCAGCACTGCATTTCTAGTCAAGCTCTGCAAATATCGTTTACGAAATCAGCTACTGCAAGTGATTTCGTTAACTGAGAAAATCAGCTACTGCAGTGATTTTCGTTAACGAAAAAATCAGCTTACCTGCAGTGATTT
>NW_014581118.1:0-12465 GCF_000485595.1 Priapulus caudatus
GTTCAAATTCTCCACGATCGTTGTTGACACTTTCCGCGTTGCCACTGCAAGCAATGCACAGCGTGGCTGCGGTACAGGCGGTACGGGTGTAGCAAAGATAAACGCGTGACGTCACCTAACGGAGGGCTTTCTTGGCGGGAAATTGTTTAGCAATACAATTTAGCGTTTTGGAGCCAGATTACCAGAGATTTGCGACGGGCTCTTTCTTGTGGTTTTAAGGCAAACGCGTAGTAAAATAATGTGAGGCAAGCTAGAGGTATTTTGCCATAAGGTAGTGTGATTATGCATGACACGAAGATATTTGCTAGTCTAGTACTGGAGAAATTAGCGTTTGGTGCGCCACTAAAATGCAGCTTTAATTATTGTAGAAATGTATAACCATAATCGCGAGCGGTGCAATATGACCTTTTTTTGCTGGGCTTTTTTAGCTCCGGTTTGACGTCCATTATAAACAACAGACAAACGGGCGTGTCACGTGACAAAGTTTTGACCAATCATGAATGCAATAAAATGTCCGAGCCATTTTATAATAAAAGTATATGAGTCGATGTCATAATTAAGTTAGATTCCGTCTCCGCACTCCGCTGCCGTGAAACAGTCGATGTAGATTCTGGGTGATACTCCAGTTAGGGTGTTCCCACACATTAATTTTATTATGGTCATAATAACATATATATTAAAGCCGCACCAATGCGCATCCAAACGCTAATTTCTCGGCATGTACTAAACTCGCAAATATTTCGTGTCACTGCTATCGACTACCTATGACAGAAATGAACTCTAGTTCCTCCGCATTTACTGCGCGTTGTCTATAAAAGGTATTTAAAATACCTCGCAAATGTTGTTCAAAATCTCCGATGTTGTTGACAGTGTCCCCCAAGCAACGTGAAGGTCGGTGCTGCGGTGCGGGGTGTAGGAAAGATAAAAACATGTGACGTCACCTGCCCCACTTCGAGCTAAATTGTTTGGCAAACCAGTCGGCGTTTGCGGGCAAGATGCGAGTTTCGCAAGACCTCTTTCTGTGGGTTTTTAAGCAAAGCGCGCAGTGAAATGGGAGCAACTAGAGTTTATTTTGTCATTAAGTATGGGATTATGCATGCGAAGTATTTGCTAGTGCTAGTACTGGAGAAATTAGGCGTTTGAGCGCATTGCATTGTGCGCTTTAATATATACTATGTTACTTCATGAGCCATTAAATGAAATTAATGTTGGAACACTCCTGAATGGAGTAATGCACCAAGATATCTAATCGACTGTTTCCACCGGCACGTAGTGCGGAGCGGAGAATCATAACTTAATTATGACTATCCGACTCATATCTTTATGAGAAAATGGCTCGATATTTATGCATCATGATTTCAAACTTGTCAGCGTGAGCAGCGCGTTTGTTGTTGTTATAATGCTAAATTGTGTTACCATTGAACAATTCTGATTTGTCACGGCAGATGGCAGCATGCAAGAAAAAACAATGGAAATCAAGAATATAATCATGGTAATACAGGTTGACAGCTAACGCTAGTCCGTTAGTCTGAGACTATACAAAAGAATGAAGGACTAGTAAATGCCCATAGCCGTTAGTCTGCGGACTAGTTTATTTCTCGACGTCCATCACCGTCTCAATTTCCATCCTCCATCGATTTTACTATAGGTCCCCGGCGGCAAGCTTCTCTCACCAGTCGCAAAGAGCTATATACATAATACAGGTTCTCTCCCAGGATGAAATTGCAAACAGGGGGGAGGGGAGGGGGGGGAACTAGGGGGTCCGGTGGCGCTTGGTCGAATGGGAGATTGTGGCTGAGGTGGTGCCCCTCAATTGGCCAGGTGAGGCAGGCAGCTATGGCAATTGCAGCAGCTCAAAGCTGACTCAGCTAGCCTGATGTAGTTTTGACTATGCGGCATGTGTTGAACTGTTCTAAAGAGCTGCTATGCTGATTGGCTTAGCAAGTGCGGCGTGACCAGCCAATCACAGCGGAGCACAACAAGTGTGCTTTGGTTACTGCTCGCAAAATGGCGTCATCAAAACGAAATGATTGAATTCCGCGGTGGCTGTCAAACTTTTATTGTGGTGGAATTTTAATGGGGCAAGGTAATTTAAACATGGCGTAATCGATTAAAATGGGGGGGGGTTTTCCCAAATCGGGGCGGGCAGCGCCGGATTGCGCAAGCGTAAGGGAGGGGTCTGATATATATCTCGCTTGCCATCCACCAAGTTTTGCCCTGTTAATTAGACGCCGCTAGTTACAAGTGCGCTAGTCAGGCGCTCTCACACATCTAGACCCTTGAGAGTGACAAACTTGTTTAAAAATAATGGGCGCATCCGAACCAGTCTACCGATCGAATACGCTTCACAGTAAGCTATCGACATAGAACACAACGGTCTGATTGTATAAATGACACCAACTAATCAGTTTATCGCGCTCTCATAGCGAGGTAGTTATCATCGGGGCAACCACATCGCATCTGTGTTTTAACTTGAAGGCTGTTGATACCAATAGTTATCTATAGTAGTGATAGGCAGGTAGTGAACATATAGTAAAGGGTTTCGCTCTGCGGGAAAACTTAGACAAGAAGGAAGGTAAGGCATTTTGGGAAAAAATGCGGGCATGATGGATTCAAATACAGGATGTATTAGATGATACTTTAAGGTATATAAGATACAGGATATACTTATCATTAAATACAGGACATTTTTCCACAACAAGGCGATGTTAGAATTTGACAACGGGCGCGGTGCGCAAGACACTGTGCCTCTTGATGTATAAGCAACCCTGTAGTAGTAGAAACATCCTTATCCAATACTAACCATCAATGTGTTATGTGAACAGTATTTGACGGAGCTCGTCCTCTCACCGCCCAAGATGTAAGTGCGGCAGGAGGACGAAATTAGCTGGCGCAGCGTGTTAATGATATAGACAAACGGATGCATACGTCGGCGCAGCGTGGCAATCGTCATACCACGTGGCTAGAGTATGAACTGGCCATAGGAGCAAGGTTATGACCTGTGGTGGCAGGCTGTAATGTCTCTGTAGTTTTCTCACACCGGCACTACAAACTATCGTTTTAGAAACTGTCAAAGGCGCATGATGCTTCCGAGGGGGCATGAGAAAGATCATAGCAAAAAGAATGCAAGAACGCTATGCTGTTACGAAACAGTGGGCAAAAACATATTTTTTCTGAAGCAAGCACAATAGCAAAACTGAATATCCTAATTAGAAATGGCAGCATGCTATTGAGAAAGAAAAAGACGGCAGGCCCCTACACCCGATGTACGTCAAGGCTGTGCAGCTTGACAAGGCAGGGGGGTCACATGTCCGGCAGCACTTACCTTCAACCGACAAGCCATGCAGAGGTTCACTTACCGGCGCATAGCCGATACCAGGCGCCAGGAAAACAGTTTGTGAGCTATAAATGAGGGCAAAGTTCCTTGGGCTGTGATAAGTGACGGAGCCACAGATTCCTGCATCAACAGGAGGTCGAATTTTATTTTCGAATTAAAATTAATTTAATTTCAAATTTAATCTTTGTCCATATCCAAAGTTACGTATATTTTATAGCAATTGAATGTCTTTTGCAAAGTTTTTGGGGGACACCAACCTTGTACCCTAGCTGGTGAGACCGCGGGCTGTACCGCCTGGCCTAGCAGAAGAGGGGCTCCATCTCGTGGAGAGGCACTACCTCCTGGCAAATTCATAATTGCCCTCGTTCGGCTATGCGCTAGTAAGAGTCCTTCGGGGCGAGACTAGTAGAATCTGGGGAAGGACTATGTACATTTTACGCGCGATCATGTGGGCTGACATAGTCAGATGCAGCTTTGTAGATCGGCCTTGATCGTCCGTGCGTTGAGCCCGTCGTGCGTCCGTCCGCCGCCGTACGTGCGTCAACAGTTGGGCACAAATCCTTAACGCGCTCGCGACGTACGGTCAGAGCATATTCGGGACGTCGGGGGGCGATCGTACAAACGAGTTGGGACTGTCGAAGCTGGGGGGTCAAAGTCAAAGGTGCAAGAGGTGTAAGAAAGGGGGAACATTCACTCTGTAACTTAAGGTATAGGCGAGGTAAATGCAAATTGCGGCACGAATCTAAACGGAGCTTCGCGGCGCTAGGCTCGTGTATAGTCTGTGTATAGGAGATCGATGGTTACTAGGAAAAGCCATCAATGTGCGCGAATTTGAGTCACTAGGTGTTCGTAAAGGTCAAATGGGGCAGCAGGGCAGATTTTTGACATTTTCTGAGGTACTGATGGTCTGATCGGAGGGCGATTGAAAAACTTTTTTTGTTTCAGCGGTGACTCTATGCATATTTTATGGCTTTTATTGAAAGACTATATATGTTCGCTGCTTCTGCTGTAATGTCGTAAAGTAAGTGTCGGTAATTCTTGACCTCTAATTAGGAGGTTAATAAATGGATTTGTTGAACTTGTAAACATAGGCGGTGAAACTGGCTTTTGGCTATATGAGCCCCCTGTCCCCCCACTCCTCCCCTTCTCTCCCCTCACCTCTCCCCGCCCCTTCTCCTCCTACCCCTCCCCGGCTCTGCTTCTTCCCCACCTCTCCCCGCACCCCCTGCCCCCACCCTTCACTCCGCTTACCTGCCATCTGGCGATAGTGGCTGTCTAAGACAATTGATTGTACTGCAAGTGCGTGTTGGCATTATCTGCGCCTAACAAATTGGTACTACGCACTGACGTGATAATTTTTGACGTTTATAATCGTAGAACAGACTCAGATGAGCCCAGACGCTCTGCGGCTCTTGTTTTGTTTTACTAGTCTGTGGTACTAAAAAAAAAAAAATAACAAAATGTAAAAAAATAAAATAAGTATCAAAATAAAATAATGAAAAGTAAATATAAAAAAAATATATAAAGATAAAAAATAAATTTAAAAATCCTAAAAAATAAAAATAAATAAAATTTAAAAAATGATAAAAAATTTCTAAATAAAGATAAAAAAAGAAAAAAAAAAAATTATAAAAGCGAAATAAAAATAAATTGAATGATAAAAGGGAATATAAAAAATAGTTAAAAATAAAAAATTCTCAAGACAATTTAGAAAAAAAAAATAATAAAATTGAGTAAAAAAAAATAAACAAGAAACAAAAAGAAAAAAATAAGATAAAGAAATTAAGAAATAAATTAAAAACATTAAATTATCTAGAAGAAATAAAAAAAAAATTAAAAAAAAAAAAATATAAACAAAGAGAAAGAAAAAAAAGAACGACATGAATACTAAAAAAAAAAAAGAAAAATAAGAATTATAAAGGAGGAGAGAAATATAAAATAATAAATAAATTCAAATAATAATAATGAAAAAATAAGTTAAAATAAAAAAATTATAAATAATGTAAAAAAAAAAAATAAATGAGAAATTAAGAAATAAGAAAGGACAATTAGAAGAGATAATAAAAACAAAGAGGGAAATAACTAAAGATAAAAATAAATAATAAATGAACAACTAAATATAAATAAAAATATAAAAAATAAAGAATAGATAATGAGAAAATAAAAATTATTAAAGAGAATAAAAAATAAAAAACGCTAAAATAAGTAAGAAGAAATAAAAAAAAAAAAGAAAAAATCAAAAATAAAACACATAATAAATAAAAAAAATAAGAAACGTAACAACATAATGAAGAAATAACAGAGAAAAAAAAAACTAACAAAAAATAAAAATAAAAAAAGCAAATGAAAACAAAATTAAAAATTCGAAACAAAAAATTCGAGCGAGTGCAAAGATTAAGGGGTAAATAAAATATTAATAACGCCAAATTATCAATAAAAAAAAAAAGAAGAAACGATAAATAAAAAAGCAAATTAAATTACTTAATGAAACCAAGTGAAATAAAGAGCAAGAAATAAAGAAGAAAAAATAAAAAAATAGAAAAGAACATATTAATAAAGAAAGAAATAAAAATAATTTACAAAAAATATAAAAGTAATAATAATTGAATACCCGTAAGAAAATAAAAAAAAAAAAAATAAATAAAGACAAAATAATTCTAGATAAAAAAAAAAAAATAAGTAATTAAAAAAGGTACGACAAAAGACCGGACAAAAATAAAAAATGCTCACCGATAATTAAAAGAGAAACAAAGAATTACCTAATAAGATAAAGAAAAAAAAGGATGTGAAAAAAAGAAATAACGAGAGAAACGAAATAAACAGTAAAAAAACTGTAAACATAATATAATATAAAAGTATAATCAAAAAAAAAAGTGAATATAAATAATTAAAAAGACAAAATCCAAAAAAATTCTATAAAGTAAACGATTAAAAATTAATAAGAATAAAGATTCAATATAAATTTTAAAAAAAAAAAAAGATTGAAAAATAATAATAAAAAAAAAAATAATGTAAGAAAATTTTAAAAAAGATAATAAAGAATAAAATAGTTAAAAAGGTAATAAAAGAGTAACGGAATAAATAAGGAATTAGAATAAGAATAAAAAAAAATGAAAGAAGGAAATTAGTAGAAACAAAAAATAAAAAAATTAATGTGAAAATGAATAAATTTAAGTAAAATAATAAAATAATTATTAGAATAAAAAAAATAACAAAATAAAATAACTAAAATAGAAAGAAATTACTAAATAATCGAAAAAAAATAATAAAAGTAATACAAATAGGTAAAAAATAAATTAAGACGTAAAAAAAATATAAACTGTACGACATATACTAAAAAAATGAAAATAAACCAACTTTAATAAAAAAGAATAATTTATAAAATAACACGTAAATAGAAAAAAAGAAGATTATATAAAAAAAATGTAAATAAAAAAGTCTAAAAAAACAAGTAAATAAGTAAAAAAAGTAAATAATTTAAAATATATCAATTATTAATAAATAAAATAAAGAACGCGTAAAATTACTACAATGGTTAGTATCTATTATTCTAAACCCTGATGATCGTATCGGTTTATTTCTAGTTTTTTTTTTACTTAAGTTTCTTTTGCATACTCATCAAACTTTCTTTTTACATCAATCTGGAGCAAGTTCAAACTTCAGAGAGAGTTTTTAGTTTACTGTTGAGTATGTTAAAAAACTAACTGGAATCTCTAGGAATGTCGGGGAGGCTTCTTGGGCCACGGTTTTACTTGTTTTACAAATTACGTTTTTTCTCCTCCCCAGTCCAGCGGTACACGCCTCCGGCTAACCTGACAGGCTGATGTGACTAATCGTCAAAATTCACGGCTGTTAGGGTCCTTGCTAGGGTTATCTTTTCGTGGATGCAAAATAAATGTTTTTTTTTTATATGAAAAATACAACTGTGCAGTTCTTCGTTTCTTTTTTTTCAAATTCAGTCTCAAAATAAGAAAGTGAGCACGGTTTAATTTGTCCACAGTCTCAGCATGAGATGTGTGCCTGTGAGTCTTGTGACATCACATCAGGAGTAACGATACATATAGAATTCTAATACTATCACAGTCTGTCAGTCAGTATAGTTTATCATTGACTATCATTTCATAGTTTCAACAGCACAATGTAATGAAAGTCACCACATTCAATTGCGATATAATACAAGGCAAGAGCTGGATTCAGCTGGTATTATAATTATTGTCCAAGCTACCAAAAATTGCAAATAGGTAATGAAAGTGTCAACAGTTCTAGTTCTAACGTCTGTTGTATAACTTTTTTATTATCAATTGTACTTTATTATGCGGTCAGCGGGATTGATCTAGTGCCAGCTGCAGCGATTACATAAGCTGGGGTTTACCACTGACGATTTTGGAGTTCGCCAAAATTGTACGAACTTGGCAGTTTGGCAACTGACAATCGCCTACGTGCTAAAAGGCAAAGATCGGCACGTCCAGTTGATCGATGCAGCGAGTCGGAAGATCTAGAACATGTTCTAACTTCTCCCTAACTCGGAGCAGGCAAGTTGGACGTTTTTTTTGGCCACAGTGCCAATTCAGACAACAGCAATCAGGGGTTGTCCCTCCACGCCTTAGGGGGGCACGTTTTCGCTTTAAGGCGAACACGCTGGCAGCATTCAATACATGCAAAAAATGCGGCCGTATCCGCCTCACCACCCTACGGCGGGTCAAAAAAGCAAAACAGCCAACTTGATCATATAATCGGCAGTGTAAACCAGCTAGGGTATATCAGGAGCTTAATGAGATACCTTCTATCTCAATAAACTTCCTGGCGTATATGTGCCGCTCGCTGCTACGGTACGTACGTAGAGGCTACTTGCTGTTACATTTCAATTTATTCAGGCCCACTGGGACGCGATTTTCTCTCGTCGGGGGTTCGCCTCCCGTATTGTTCTTACCAGAGCGATTTCTAGAGCTTACCAGAGCGAATCGCTCGTCGTCCCTGGGCATGTATTTTATTCGCCTGGCTCCTGTAGCTAACAATCTGGCTGCTGCCGCGGCTAATATCTAAGGTTTAGTCGGAGAGATCCAAATGCACCGAGGAAAACTGTGATTGAAACCGGTGTCGCTATTCAAAGAACTTTTTTGCAAGCTAGTCTGATAACTACGCAAAACGCTGTTAAAAACAGTGTCATACTCTTTCTTCATATATGTACTCTCTGATTATGGTGCCGACGACTTGCTATGGATATTTCTTATTCCAAATTCATTTTTCATTTCAATTTATTTTATTGCTCCAAATTCATTTTCATTTCAAATTCATTCTTCATCTTTCAACATTCCATTTTCATTCAAATTCATTTTCATTTCAAATTCATTTGCATTTCAAATTCAGTTTACATTACAAATTCATTTTTCATTTTAAATTCTATTTCATTTCAAATTCATTTTCATTTCATTTGCAAAATTCATTTGGCGAGAAATCCGCTGCTGGCGCGAGATGAGCTTACGGATACTTGGTGGGGGCGGGAGTGAACGTCACCTTCCCGCATTGTGGGACTCAAACAAGAGAACAAAACGCCAGTCTGTTTGTGGTTTTATGATGGCGTAGATAAGTAAGTTTTTTGATGTATTTCCATGACCAAAACACCCCACAATTTTTGCCTATGTATATTAAATGCACTGTATTAATGGTGCTGGCACGTGTAAAGGCCTGACCTTGAGGGTGCGCTTGTATAGACTATTCACGCAAGTGGTGTAGTCTATCAACCGCAGCGATTCAAGTGCGTGTAATTCACCACAAACGCTAAAGCAACTATCCGTACTGCTAAAAGTACACTAAATTCTATATGAAATTAATCACTGCCAATATGAAGACTAAAGCGTTTATACATGAACTGCAATGCTAGCATATTGAACCTTACATATCGAACATTCAACATATTACATCATGATACTAACGTTTACCAATCATTAAACCTCGCGTTCCTGACGAATATGTTATGAGTCAACTATGCTTTATTAACTTTTGCCTCGTATATGAAGTGAAAATAAACACTTTTTGCCATCTATTAATAAAGTGAAATCAAACCAAACAGAAACCCCCAATGGAAAGCGATTCCATGGAGAGCCTCGCATCTGCGCTCAGTAGGAACAGCATTGGTCTGGTTCTTTTCATATTCTCGCAGTTGCCACAAGTGGCCATGTCGGTCAATACCACTTGCAATAATATTTCTCTCAACAAGCGAAATTGCTACACTCACTCGTTCTGCGTAGTTTGAGAAAAATATCCAAAAACCATTTTACATCAAAATCAAAATTAGTCGGGTAACATATTAGCGGGGCCTGCGGTGCCTGGGAATTTTTATGAGAATTTTTTGGCTTTGAGCATAGAGATATATCTCGCTCTATAAATAAAACCACAGTGATTATTCGATTCATTCGCAATAAACATTTACATGCTTCATTAGAGCAAATAACCCGCCCCGGACAACATTGGAGGTATTTTCAAATGCCTTTTATAAGACAATGCGCAGTGAAATGGGAGGAACTAGAGTTTATTTTGTCATAAGGTAGTATGATTAAATGCATGACACGAAGTATTTGCTAGTCTAGTACTGGAGAAATTAGCGTGTAGATGCGCATAGTGCGGCTTTAAGCATCAAACTGAAATTTTCGAGATGTAGATTTACTATTGATTTTCTAGACTATTTATCTAGACTTACCGTTAAATTGTTATAGTGTGTGTCGCAATTTAATAAACTGTAAATGTGTTTGCTTTTGACTTTCGGGACTGGAATAAATTTTCGAGATCTAGCCTTACTATTTATTTTCTAGACTATTTATCTAGACTGTTTATCTAGACATACTGTTCATTGTGACGTGTGAAGCAATTAAATACTAAACTGTAAATGTGTTTGTTTTGACGTTCGGAATTGAAATAAATTTTCGTGATCTAGCTAGACTTAGTATTTATTTTCAATTAATTGGGTGTCGCAATTTTATAAAACAGATAACGCACTTGGCCTGTTGTGCAATCAATGCAAATGCAGCGCGGCGCTCGGTATCTTTAGAAGCAGTGCGCACCAGTCTAAAGTCAAAGGCCTCGCGCCGCGCTGCATTTACACTGTACGCCGGGCCGTACGTTATCTGTATACTATAAATTATAATATTAGTGAAATATCAATCTTCCAAAGTTCTAAGTTCCAAATTAAACATACCGATCATAAATACTTACAGCAAACACATTTATATTCTCCTTTACAGTCCTTTGAGACTGAGTTTGAACTATTTTACTC
This sequence comes from Priapulus caudatus, assembly GCF_000485595.1. Lineage (NCBI taxonomy): Eukaryota > Metazoa > Priapulida > Priapulimorpha > Priapulimorphida > Priapulidae > Priapulus > Priapulus caudatus. The sequence continues at coordinate 10,608 of NW_014581118.1, forward strand.
ACGACACCAGATATTTTTTCTTCCGAAACATGAAAATGGCGACCATTTTACCCGCCATCTAGCGACCACATTTCAGAACTAAAAATGAGTTTTCTTAATCAAAATACAATTATATATTATTGTATATTATGTATTTATTATTGTAATTTGTTTATTAATTTGCAAAACTTTGTTATATAGCGCGTGATAAAAATCTATGTAAAAAATTATCATGGTTTGTTTCACTCCCTCGTTGATAGAATGACGCGCTCACACACACACACACATCACCACACACACCACACACACACACAACACAACACACACACACATAGACGCACAACAACATACACACACACACACCCACACGCGCGAACACCCCCCCCCCACACACGCCACACACTATGTCTACACCTTGCACGCATGCATTGCATAGCCACGAACGAACTGCACGCACGCACCACGCCACGCACACCGTGACCACACGTGTATATCACAACCTATATGCACGCACTATCTCTCTCTACACACGCACGCCACGCACACATACATATATACACAAGTCTCTGGTGCGTTCACAGAGACTTCGATACTTTTTCATCTGAAGAAAATACACTGCTGATACACTTACCACAATAAAACTGCGAAACCGTCGAGTGTGAAACGCATCTTTGCAACCACAATTATTCTTACTCAAAAATCTCGTGTAAATATAGCGCTGGCCACTCACTTACTAAGTTCTATATCTTTTTTACCGTGCCTAACTTAAACCTTTGCGCATGCCCAACACTTTCCTAAGCAAAAATCAGCAATCATTACCATGCACCTACATACAGACATGCGTACGTGTAGTGGCGTCGTATATTTGTGTGCAGCTGGCTTGATGTCCAGCCCTAGTGTTTATGTTGTTTGTATCGGATGACTGACTACATATGTGTGAATTGGACGCATGCCGTGGCGGACATCCGGGGAATAAGATAATAAAGGCACAGAGGAATGGATTGCGACAGAAACGAGGGTTTAATATTCGGAGTTCAATTATGGTTGATATCATGCGATCAACAAACAATAAGACACATTACATGGCGACTGAGGATCAAACGATCCATAATAGGAGAAGGCATGTGAGTGAAAATGGCAGCCAATTCAGCTACACACCGCCTCCGTACGAGGCCGTTGATTTTGCCGATTCGAAGGCCAAAAATGTCCGATGACGAAATGCTGGTAGATTGGGAATGTACACGTTTTCAACGGCTCTCTCTTCTCTACCCTTTCTTCTTCGTGCATAGGTTAATCGCTCTTCTTCTTTCCAAAGAAGGCTATTTCTACTCCTTGCTTCTTTTATGTACCGCTTCTCTCTGTCCGAACCTCTAACTCGCTCATCATCTTCCTCTCTTACGATCAGCCTCTTTCGATCTCTCAGCAGTTATTGGAGTCCCTATATTCCTCGGAATGCCCCATACTCTCGTCTCTCTCTCTAGAGTCCTAACTCAAGCTGCTGCGCCTACCGTCAGGCTCACCGTTATACGTGGGCGACGCTACTGCCGCCATCACTGGCTATTTTAACCCACGATGCCTACTCATTGAATACTTCAAAAGATATCCCCTTCAAGAAAACTGCTCCATGGCACACACCCTCTAACCCATAGAATTTTATACAGCCGTTATCCTTAAACTCACTGCAGAAACCTTGTCATGTTTCGTCGCGTCTACTCTCTCTCCACTTCCTTCGAGAAGGTTAAATTCACAATTCAATTCATGGTCCGTGTCGGTAAGACAATGTGCGCCTGCTCGTGACAGCGACTGCATCAATCCGACGTAACATTAGGCTACCAGCTATGTCAATACGCCCTCTCTCACATCTCGGCTGATCTCTTCT
>NW_014581119.1:0-286 GCF_000485595.1 Priapulus caudatus
TGTGTGTGTGTGTGTGTGTGTGTGTGTGTGTGTGTGTGTGTGTGTGTGTGTGTGAAAGAGAGAGAGATAGAGAGAGAGAGAGAGAGAGAGTCTGTGAGAGATAGTATGTATGTATGTGTGTACAGCATAATAGAACAAACACATTGTAGAAACAACCTAAAAAGGCAGAATGAAACAGTAGCAAGACAATTATCGACAAGTATAGAAGTCCCAGGCCCTCACACACACACACACACACACACACACACACACACACACACACACACACACACACACACACACACAC
>NW_014581119.1:4839-5622 GCF_000485595.1 Priapulus caudatus
GTGTGTGTGTGTGTGTGTGTGTGTGTGTGTGTGTGTGTGTGTGTGTGTGTGTGTGTGTGTGTGTGTGTGTGTGTGTGTGTGTGTGTGTGTGTATTTATTTATTTATATACAATAACATATCAGAACTAATGGGTTATTAAATTGCTTGAAATATTTTATCAAGCCATTCTTTAATTTGGTGAAATTATATTATGATAATATACTTGACGTGTATTAATTAATATATAATTATTACACCCTATGGGATACACTTACATATAATGCAAGATTTCTGATGAGAACTTGTAAGTTATCAAATAAAGGAATGTTATAGGAAGTCATATACCTAGGAAGCTATTAATACAGCCTAATACTGTTCCCATAATTGTATTGTACGTTATGAGATAAAGGAATGTTATAAAAAGTTATATATTAATAAAGCGTAATACCGTTATCATATTATCCAGTGCGTTATTAAATGTAGAATTATTGCTCGAACCGGTTCCTTAATATAATATGGTACATATATAATATTCCTCAGCCGTGGCTACATAATTAAATATCTTGGTACTATATTAAGCTGTGCCTTATACGGTATTAACGACTTCCTGATTCCACATTATTCTACCTCATATTATATTACCAGACTGCTCATAATTGTTTCATGTCAATGTAGCTGTACGAAATTTTCACGTATAGGTATAAAATCAATTTGCAATACACTTATAGTTTTGCAAAAATTAATATGTAAGCTTAGTATAAAAACTGCCATATAAATATTAAATAAATAAATATATATAGATA
>NW_014581119.1:7106-7708 GCF_000485595.1 Priapulus caudatus
CCCCCCCCCCCTGGTACAAATCCTGTACACGCCCCTGGTAGCCTGTACATTATTATTACTATGTAATGTTGGTCTGCTGTGACCAGTGCTGACTTGACTGTGCCTACCTGTTGCCTGTGGATGCACAACTCCATGGTTCAGCTATAGCTGGTGTCTTGTGTAGGCTAGACGTACAATAGGCCTAGTACATTTAAAATGAAATGAGTAGGCCTAGTAGTACGCAACTTTCCCAATAGGCCTATACATACTCGGAGTCTCGGACCCCTCCCATGGACATGTCTCTATGCGAGCTGCCTGCTATGCGAGCTGAGAAAAAAATACAATGCGTCCAAGCGAACAATCAAAGCGAACAATGCGAATTAAACAATCAAACTCTGGCTCTCGATTCTGGCACTGGCTAAAATAATAAATGTACATGTACATGTTAACATGTTAATCATAATTGTACGTACGTACATGTAATGTACGTTAATTTACATGTAACATGTACATGTACATGTATATGTACATGTACGTTTAAGTGTACATGTAAATGTACACTGTGCTTGCTGAAAGGTAAAGAAATTTTGTTTCGCTTCTCTTTCACTTTTTATCTCCCTCTC
>NW_014581119.1:9216-10190 GCF_000485595.1 Priapulus caudatus
GAGAGAGAGAGAGTAATAGAGTGATAGAGCGAGAGAGAGAGAGAGAGTAATAGAGTGATAGAGCGAGATACAAGCGAGAGAGGGGGAGAGAGAGCTTGCGAGAACAAAAAAAGAGACTCAATGTGAGCGCGCGCGGGAGCGAGCAAAATAACAGATTAGAGAGGATGACGATAGAGAATCTTGTTTCATTTCATTAATTTTCCCCTCGCTGACTAGAACGCGCCTTCTCGCGATTTCTCGCAGTATTTATTTGCAGAATAGCTATTACTGATAAACTTTGATTCGCAAATTCGCAAATTGAATATGAGAGGGTGTTTGCGTGTCGAATGTTTAACATAATATTTCCCAGCTAATTCGCACAGTTTTACTTTTCATCAAACAAATTGCTTTTGATATCAAATCCTGCGCGCAAACCGCGTTTACACCTCGTAATAATTGTCGGAATATAATATGTACATCTGAGACACGAAAACCCGCCTGAAAATATTTTTCACTTCACGCTGACTTGTTCATTTCCCTCTACACACGTCAATAGATTCTCTAGTTGTTATATCATGTGTTCCCCCTCTCTGCATTTTCTATGATATTGTAAAGCTCAGATAAATGGATTTCTCTCTCCTGTTTTCCGCTTGTCATTCTCCTCTTTTAGAAAATGNATTCATCTCTCACCCCGCTTCTCTCGATCTATTATTTTGTTCATCTCTCGCTATCTCGTTATTTTTTCTCTCTCTCTCTCTCTCTCACTCCCACTCCTCCAACTGTCTTCATATAGACTGTCCCCAGTTCGCGTCAGCGTCGTGCTTATCGCACGCGGCGACGGCGTCGGTGCCCATCTGTAGCGGGGGGCTGTCTTTAACTATCGGCTCGATGTAAGCAGACGAGAAATTCACCAGAACGCAGCAGCAGATTGTTACAGCACCTCTCATCGGTGTGCGTGCGTGCGTGCGTGCGTGCGTGCGTGCGTGCGTGCGTGC
>NW_014581120.1:0-339 GCF_000485595.1 Priapulus caudatus
CTGCTGCTGCTGCTGCTGCTGCTGCTGCTGCTGCTGCTACTGCTACTAGTGCTGCTGCTGCTACTGCTACTGCTGCTGCTGCTGCTGCTACGCTACTACTGCTGCTACTGCTGCTGCTGCTACTGCTGCTGCTGCTGCTACGCCTGCTACTACTACTGCTGCTACTCACTCTCAGCTCTTTTCTGCACGATTACATCGCAGACGAATCTATCCGCGTCGACAACCGACAACCGACATGTCATAATATCGTCTGCCTACCTCCGCCACCAACACATGAAGGACGCCGAGCACATAGAGAGAGACATAGATATATATATGATTATATATAGATATTGGTGA
>NW_014581120.1:751-2655 GCF_000485595.1 Priapulus caudatus
CGTATCTCTATTATGGCAAAAAAACTCTTGATAATATATATATAGTACGGGTGCGAGTGGTGCGTGCGTGCGTGCCGTGCGTGTGCGTGCTGCGTTACCAATGTCTTGATGATTTAGCAATATAGGCCTACGTATATGCCTTGGCCCACGGAACCCATAGAAATATAATATCATAGATATAGAATACCAGACTCTACTGCGCTCTGTATTTCTATTGGAATATACCAATACACTAGACTCCTACGAAACAAGGCCCGAGTTCGCGCATTGCCCCTTGCTAGTGCACGCCGTGGAGCCCGAGCACCACATCCACGTAACGAACAACGATCCGTATGCCGCTATCCCGTTTGAGTCCTCACGTCTAACCTGCTTGAAGTTTTTACAAGAAGCCCTTCTGGAGTACGTGAACCGGCATAACAACATTAATTGCGTCACTTTTTTCACTAGGTGCAGGCAAAATTAATTGGGCCGTGATTGCCCACCTGTCTAGTGCCCATCAGCCCTTTCCTCTTCTCCAGTTCCATCCAGTTGACTTTCTTCGGTTTGTCCTGCCACATTGCCCCATGGCCTTTTCCTGCGCCGTCTCGTACTTTGCCACGGTTTTTGTCCGTCGTGTCGTGTATATCATTGGAGCCGTTCGTCCTCTTCTCTCTGCAGAGCAGTTCGAAGCTGCTGGCTTTTATGTGTCGGCCATTTCCTGTATTCCTGCCTGCAACGCGTCTGAACTGCATCCAGGCCGAGTAGAGCGGTGTGTACTCCGCCAGTGCTGAAAAGACCTCGCACATCCAACTAGCCAAAGCAAGCTAGATGCTGGTGTAACTCCGCTAGTAGCTTAAATGTCGGGGGCCATACATTGGCGCGCTTGTCTAATTCCCCGCTGTGTGTGTGGTGTGTGTGTTGTGATGTGTGTGCTCTTGTGTGTGTGTGTGCGTGTGTGTGTGAAAGTGTGTGTGTGTGCGTGGTATGTGCGTGTGTGGTGAGTGGGGGGGGGGGCTTTTTAGTGTGTATCTCGCCCAGCTCTAAACTCTACTCTACATACGCTCCTCTTCTACATTCTCCACACCTCTCTTTCTTCCCCGCTCTCGATCTTCTCCGTGTGCGATGAGTGTTAGACAGCACGACGAGAGTCGGAAGCGAGAGCGAGCGAGAGCGCGCGACGGAGGAGGTTAGCGAGCGGGAAGCAGAAGGGCGCAAGAGAGCGCAGCGGCGAGACGAGAGAAAGAGAGAGCGAGAGGAGCGAAGAGAGAGCGAGAGTCAGACGCGGGAGACACGAGAAGAAGCGCGACGAGAGAGACGAGCAGAGAGAGAAAGCAGCGACGCGGGCGAGAAGGGAAAAAAAGAAGCGAGAGAGAAGAGAAGAGAGAGAAGAGAGAGTGAGGTGAGAAGAGTGAGAAAGAGAGAGAGAGAGAGGCGGGAGATGAGGAGGGAAAGAGAGAGGGAGGGAGAAAAGAGAGAGAGAGAGAGAGAAGAGAGGAGAGAAGCGAGAGAGAGGAGAGAGAGAGACGAGAGAAAGATAAGAAAAAAGATAACGAAAAGCGAGAAAGATTTTTAGAGAGGTACCTGCTGTAACCTTGACTTCTATAGAAATAGAATACAACAACGCGAAATTCTGTCTGTCTGCACAAAGGCAACGCTGCAAAAACACACAAAAAGACTCCATACTCCCACATGTCTCTTGTACCTGAAGACGGACGTAGGTGTTCTCACATACAAACACGCGCGTACGCATGCACTGACGGACACACACACGCGCGAGCGCGCACACACATGCACACACGCGCGCGTGCACACACACACCCACACACACACGCGCGCGCGCGCACGCACGCACACTCACATTACGCAGCCCACACACACGTCTGGCCTTCTTGTACACGTAGTTCACTTTGAAAAATCGCTTGGCG
>NW_014581120.1:4079-7757 GCF_000485595.1 Priapulus caudatus
TCTCTCTCTCTCTCTCTCTCTCTCTCTCTCTCTCTCTCTCTCTCTCTCTCTCTCTCTCTCTCTCTCTCTCTCTCTCTCTCTCGTGGGCATGCGTACGAGCGTTTCGGAATATACCCGCGAGAGAGAGCCACCACGTCTGACGAGGTGCTCTCGCGCGTCCGCGCGTGGCTGGAATCCGTGTGTTAATAAATAATTGCCCGTATAGAGCCTAGAGAATCACCTTAACGTTAGCAGTCGCGATGCGCACTTGCGCGCGCACGCACGCAGTAAATTTTTTTCTTATCTCTATATATCGACGAGAACGCAACGAGCCGCAATCCTATGATTACACATCTTACATGCCGATGAGCAAGGAATGCGATATATATCGTGTTCATTTCACGCGAGCTTAGGTTGCGCCGTCACGTGCGAGGACGCGTGTCACGTGTCACGTGACGTCACGGGGAGGAGGTGGGCAGGCGGTGATAAGGTTTCTGCTCGAAATTTATGAGGTTTCTTCTAGTTAATCACTGAGTATAGGCTGTAGCAGTAGCAGCAGCAGTAGCAGTAGCAGAAGCAGCAGCAGCAGTAGCAGTAGCAGCAGCATTAGTATAGCAGCAGCAGTAGTAGTAGCAGCAGTAGCTGTAGCAGCAGCAGCAGTAGTAGTAGTAGCAGCAGCAGCAACAACAACAACAGCAGCAGTATCCGCAGCATAAGCAGCAGCAGCAACAACAACAACAGCATCAACATCAACCTTATCAGCAGCAGCAACAACAACAACAACAGCAGCAACAGCAGCAGCAGTAGTAGTGGTAGTAGCAGCAGCAGTAGCAGTAACAACAACAATATCAGCAGTAGCAGCAGCATGCAACAACAACAACAAGCAGCAGCAGTAGCAGCAGCAGCACGACAGCAGCAGCAACAGCAGCAACAGCAGCAACAGCAGCAGCAGTAGTAGTGGTAGTAGCAGTAGCAGTAGCTACAACAACAACAGTAGCAGCAGCAGCAGCAGCAACAACCGTATCAGCAGCAGCAACAACAACAACAGTAGCAACAGCAACAGCAACAACCGTAGCAGCAGCAACAACAACAACAACAACAGTAGCAGCAGCAGCCCACGCCGACGCTAAGGTCGCCAGCTTCCCCTCCCCTNAATTACACATCTTACATACCGATGAGCAAGGAATGCGATATATATCGTGTTCATTTCACGCGAGCTTAGGTTGCGCCGTCACGTGCGAGGACGCGTGTCACGTGTCACGTGACGTCACGGGGAGGAGGTGGGCAGGCGGTGATAAGGTTTCTGTTCGGAATTTATGAGGTTTCTTCTAGTTAATCACTGAGTATAGGCTCAGGGTGCGTGTGTTGCATTAGGGGATTAATTTACGCGAAGAAGCATGTTATTATACAGATCGTAATGTATATTACGTACATTACCATCTAATTATACCATCTTATTCACATTAGCATTTAATCAAGCGCTAATAAACACCTAGGTATTTATTAGCTCTTGATATAATACAGGGAGAGGAATAGCCACCTTATAAACCCACAATTATTACCACCCATAATCAATGCCACCTTATCCGTGACATTGAGTAGCAGCAGCAGCAGCAACAACAACATCAACAACAACCTTAACAGCAGCAGCAGCAACAACAACAGCAGCAGCAGCAGTAGCAGTAGCAGCAGTATAGTAGTCGTAGCAGCAGCAGCAGCAGTAGCAGCAGTAGCAGCAGCACCACCCCACCCACACAGCAGTAGCAGCAGCAGTAAGCAGCAGCAGTAGCAGTAGCCAGAAGCAGCCCCAGCATCAGTAGCAGTAGCATAGCAGTAGTATAGCAGCAGCAGTCAGCTAGTAGCAGCCAGTGAGATGTAGCAGCCAGCACACAGTAGTAGTAGCAGCAAGCAGCAAACAACAACAACCAGCAGGCAGTAATTCCGCAAGTCCAACAGCAGCAGCCAGCACAACAACATCGTCACATTCAAAGCATCAACCTTATCAGCAGCAGCAAACAACCAACCAACAACGCGAGCAACGCAGCAGAGCAGCAGTATAGTGGGTAGTTAGCAGCGCAGCGGCTAGCGCCTTGACGCAGTGAGCACCACACAACAATTCATCAGCAGCAGCAAACAACAACACCCACAGATCAACCAATCAACCGTTATCAGCAGCTCAGCCCAGCATACACAACAAGTCAAAGCAGCAAACCAGCCAGCGGCACAGCAACGAACAACAACAGTAGAACAGCAGGCCCGTCAAGGCCCGCAGCTCCTCCTGCGTAACTCCCCTCCTCCACCTCCCCCTGCCTCCACCTCCCCCCGTCCTCCACCTCCCCCCATCGCACGCCATAGTTACACGAGTACCCGATGCTTTCCAATCGCTCACTATTCATTAGTGTAACCAGCTGCAGAGTCTACGTGTGTGTCTGTGTATGTCCCCCGCAACCTTCCCAGCTATATATATAATATATGAATCACTACTTGTTATTGAATCGATTTCGTTCTAGTGTCGTTGCGAGAGTTTAAATAGCTCTTTGAACTATAGTTGCATAATTCATAGTATACTATATACATCTGTAGTGATTATAATTAATATAGTATAATAGTATATATAGTATTATATTATAGATTATTACATAATATAGTAGTTAACCATCTATAGTTTATTATATATCAACGTGCTACGATTACCAGATTAATTTGGCCTCTAATCTTTATTTCAAAATTGTATTATTCCTTCTTCTAATTCTAAATCCGTTTCTATCGCATAAAAATCAATAGCGAAAAATATCTGAACATAGCGACCGGTATATAAGCCTGGCGGTATGTTTTTGCATTGATTCGGGGGATGTGAGGATTTAATTTGAACATGCCAGGCTTGCTTGGAATTTGCGTCATACTCTCTCGCAATACTCATGTTTCATTTACTCATGCTACATTTTCATGTTGTATTAAATTAGGAACAGGGTTGGGCTTAACACATTTTTCATGTTAACGTTGTTTTTTATGTTTTTTTTATGGTTGCAGTTCGGCTATCGTCAATGTGATAATGTTTGGGTAAGGTATAGGCACGGATCATAATTAGGACTACGTTTAAGGTCATTGTCAGGGTTGGTGTTAGGGTTAGGGTTATGGTTGTGGTTAGTGTTAGGGTTATGGTTAGGGTTAGGGTTAGTGTTGGGGTTTGGGTTAGGGTTAGGGTTAGGGTCAGGATCAAGGTCAAGGTTACAGATAGCATTAGAGGTAGAATTACGGCTACGTTTATGATTGAGGTTTTAGGGTTAGAGTTAGTGTTAGGGTTAGAGTTAGAGTTAGGGTTAGGGCTAAGATTAGGATTAGGTCAGAACTCGGATTAAGGTAAGGATTAGGGTTACTATTGATGTAAGCTATTTTTAGAATTTCGGTTGACGATATGCTGATGTTAGTGCTTCGGTTTCTTTTCATCTCCGCTAATCTAGCTAACCCCTCCACTCCCCATCCCTGTTTCGCTCAGACGCCGACGCCAGCATCGGTGCACAAGCAAGTGCTCATGAATTCGTATGACAGTGCTGAGAGTGCTAATATCATAACCTCACGTCGAATAATCGCCCTAGTTCAAGAGGCTGCGGTTTAGATGAAGTTCTGTCCGCTCTCGTTGTCTCTTTCTCTCTCTCGCGCGCGCGCGCTCTCTCTCTCTCTCGCGCGCGCTCTCTCTCT
>NW_014581120.1:8522-9066 GCF_000485595.1 Priapulus caudatus
CCTCGTCCTATACCTCTCCTTCAGTCATGTGTACAACCACCATCACCATATTCTCTCTCCCTACGCGCTATATCTCTCCTTCAGCCATGTGTACAACCACCATCACCATATTCTCTCTCCCTGTGCGCTATATCTCTCCTTCAGTCATGTGTACAACCACCATCACCATATTCTCTCTCCCTGCGCGCTATATCTCTCCTTCAGCCATGTGTACAACCACCATCACAATATTCTCTCTCCCTACGCCCTATATCTCTCCTTCAGTCATGTGTACAACCACCATCACCATATTCTCTCCCCCACGCCCTATATCTCTCTTTCAGCTACGTGTACCACATTCATCTCACCATATTCTCTCCCCCCCACGCCCTATATCTCTCCTTCAGCCAAGTGTACCACATTCATCTCACCATATTCTCTCCCCCCCACGCCATATACCTCTCCTTCAGCCACGTGTACCACATTCATCTCTCCATATTCTCTCTCCCCACGCCATATACCTCTCCTTCAGCCACGTGTACCACATTCATCTCTCCATATTCTC
>NW_014581120.1:9076-11750 GCF_000485595.1 Priapulus caudatus
TCTCTCCTTCAGCCACGTGTACCACATTCATCTCACCATATTCTCTCTCCTTGCGCCCTATATCTCTCCTTCAGCCACGTGTACCACATTCATCTCACCATATTCTCTCTCCTTGCGCCCTATATCTCTCCTTCAGCCACGTGTACCACATTCATCTCTCCATATTCTCTCTCCCCACGCCATATACCTCTCCTTCAGCCACGTGTACCACATTCATCTCTCCATATTCTCTCTCCCCACGCCATATACCTCTCCTTCAGCCACGTGTACCACATTCATCTCACTATATTCTGTCTCCCTGCGCCCTATATCTCTCATTCAGCCACGTGTACCACATTCATCTCGAGACGGAGAAGGGAGGAGAGGGAAGTGCAGGGGTGTACGAGACGGAGAAGGGATAGCAGGGGTGGGCAGGTGTGTACGAGACGAAGAAGGGAGGGTGGGGAAGAGCATGGGTGTACGTTACGGGGGAGGAACGCATGTAGGTGGAGAAGAGTCGTAGTGGGGGATGAGGAAAGTATGTATATGAGCGTAGGGTGTATGGATACGAGGTGGTAAAATACGTGCGAAGCTGGGTCGGGGTAACAACAGGAGGAAACGCAGCTAAATATGGGAAATAATACACGACACGCTAACCGCGAGAGTAGAGCGGCGGATAATTGCACATAAAAATTGGCACATTGTGCACTTTGTGGTTAGAATTGTGAACTTTGCACACGCGTACTACATAGAGCAGCTATACTGTCATAGGAGGTGCACGAGCTCCCATAGGACCTCTTATAGGACTTCCTATAGGACCTTCTATAGGACATCCTATAGGACCTCCTGTAGGACCTCCTGTAGGATCTCCCGTAGAACCTCCTACATGACCTCCTATAGGACTTCCTATAGGACCTGCTATAGGACCTCCTGTAGGACCTCCTATAGGACCTCCTGTAGGACCTCCTATATGACCTCTTATAGGACCTCCTACATGACCTCCTATAGGACCTCCTATAGGACCTCCTGTAGGACCTCCTGTAGGACCTCCTATAGGACCTCCTGTAAGACCTCCTATAAGACCTCCTATAGAACCTCCTGTAGGACCGCCTGTAGGACCTCCTATAGGACCTCTTATAGGACCTCCTGTAGGACCTCCTATAAGACCTTCTATAGGACCTTCTGTAGGACCTCTTATAGGACCTCCTATAGGACCTCCTGTAAGACCTCCTATAGAACCTCTTATAGGACCTCCTGTAGGACCTCCTGTAGGACCTCCTATAGGACCTCCTGTAGGACCTCCTATAGGACCTCCTGTAGGACCTTTTATAGGACCTCGTGTAAGACCTCCTATAGGACCTCCTGTAGGACCTCCTATAGGACCTCCTGTAGGACCTCCTGTAGGACCTCCTATAGGACCTCCTATGGGACCTCCTGTAGGACCTCCTGTAGGACCTCCTATAGGACCTCCTATGGGACCTCCTATAGGACCTCCTGTAGGACCTCCTGTAGGACCTCCTGTAGGACCTCCTATAGGAGGTGCATGGCGATGGGATCACATAGCTCAGGCGGTGAGACAGTGTGTCGAACTACATGGTGAGCGGGTAATGGGTCGTACATGTGGCTGGAGAGGAGATATAGGGCGCAAGGAGAGAGAATATGGAGTATACCCCTGCCCTCCCCTGGCTATTCCTTCTCCGTCTCGTACACTCCTGCTCTCCCCTTCCCCGTTACCTGTACATCTCCCCCTTCCCTCTCCGTCAAGTATACCCCTGCCCTCCCCTGCTATTCCTTCCCCGTCTCGTACACTCCCGCCAAGCCCGCGTGGAGTGGGTGTACTCCCCTCCCCTCTCCCTTCTCCTTCTCGTACACCCCTGCCCTTCCCTCTCCTGCCCTTCCCCCGTCACTTACACCCCTGCCTTTCCCCCTCCTCCCTTCCCCGTCTCGTACACCCCTGCCTTCCCCCTCCTTCCTTCCCCGTCAGTTACACCCCTGCCTTTCCCCCTCCTCCCTTTTCCGTCAAGTACACCCCTGCCTTCCCCCTCCGCCCTTCCCCCGTCACTGACACCCCGGCCCCGCCCGCGTGCAGTGGGTGCACCACTTGCAGACTATTCATCAGTCGCCTGTCCGTTCATTCATCCACGAATCCGTCTCACAGCGCGCGCGAGCACATATCTAGATATCTCAAAAGATGCGAGGCCTGGCGCAGTGACTGTTCCCTCCTTCGCTCGCACCCCCCGTTCGAGTACGCGCACATAGGGAGTTTGAGAAGAGACGTGTGCGTGTGGAAGGGGGAGTGAGAGCGGCAGTTGTAGCAACCGTAAGCCTAATGTACATCTGTAATAAGGATTCTACTAATACCCACTTTTAATGTTTTAATGTAGATAGAGATGGCGAGGGAAGCAGATTGGCGAGGAGACAAGGAGACGTTGGGTTGCAGAAAAAACGGGAGGGAGGGATAGTGGGTAGTGTGCCAGAGAAGATATTTAGAGAGGACAGGAGGAATTGAAGCGAGCGATGCATGTCGAGACTGAGAGGGGAGGGCGGTTAAGGAGGGCGTAAAGAAGGGAAGCGAAAGAAGACGATCAAAAAAGGTGGCTTAGGAGAGACGACAGAGAGGAGACTGAAAGAAAAGGGGGTGAGAGAGAGAGGGAGAGAGAGAGAGGGAGAGATAGAGAGAGGAGGGGGGAGGAGG
>NW_014581120.1:11906-12451 GCF_000485595.1 Priapulus caudatus
GAGAGAATATGGTGATGGTGGTTGTACACATGACTGAAGGAGCGATATAGCGCACAGGGAGAGAGAATATGGTGATGGTGGTTGTACACATGACTGAAGGAGAGATATAGCGCACAGGGAGAGAGAATATGGTGATGGTGGTTGTACACATGGCTGAAGGAGAGATATAGCGCGTAGGGAGAGAGAATATGGTGATGGTGGTTGTACACATGACTGAAGGAGAGGTATAGGGCGCAGGGAGAGAGAATATGGTGATGGTGGTTGTACACATGACTGAAGGAGAGGTATAGGGCGTGGGGAGAGAGAATATGGATAGTTGATGGTATACGCCGCCGCCCCCATGTTTAATGCAGGACATGTCATTCGGTACAAGGCGGTACCCTGACAGCGGGAGAGAGAGATTGGGCGAGAGAGAGAGAGAGAGAGAGAGAGAGAGAGAGAGAGAGAGAGAGAGAGAGAGAGAGAGAGAGAGAGAGAGAGAGAGAGAGAGAGAGAGAGAGAGAGAGAGAGAGAGAGAGAGAGAGAGAGAGAGAGAGAGAGAGAGA
>NW_014581121.1:0-8623 GCF_000485595.1 Priapulus caudatus
ACTGTTGGCCAGTTAACCCATGCATCAGTAATGGATTGCCCGTCGATTTTGCCAGCGGGCTACATTTCGATGCCGGGTAGCGGCAGCTAGCATCAGGTCTATTAATATATAGACTGGCTTTTAGAAAATAATATGATTTACCCGCGAAGTGTAACCTTGTCGCGAACAAACTTTTTGTCCTTTGGCCAATTGAACCTGCAACATGTAGCCTCAACATCCAGCCACACGGTATGGGCTCCTAATCTAATAGCACAAAGCAGTTCAGCTCCTCCTTTGTTAACAGTCCCAACCACACTCCATGTTGAACCCTCCCTCTTCGCACGCGTCAAAAGGTTACCGACCCCACTTACCCTTCACACGTCAGTGGAAAGCACATCTTCCTGTCTTTCATAAAGCCATAAAAATGGTCAGGTCAGCCGCGAAACAAAGAAGGTTTTCAATCGCTCCACCAGACCATGTCCTCAGAAACATCGTTAAAATCTGGCCCTGTGGCGGCCCATTGCAGCCCTTTGACTGCTGACTCCCAATTCCGGCAGCACGTGCATGGCTTTTCCTACACCTTGATGCTATACACACCGATATCACGAGCTCAGTTGAGCCGTTTCTAGCATTTGTGGCGCAATCTCTGCGATTTCTCTTCTACACCTTCACAGTTACGGAGGGAATGGTTCCCCCTTCTTTTACAACCTCTTGACCCTTGACTTTTGACCCCCAGTTTCGCACATCCCCCCAACGACCCCCGTTTCGGATTACCCCCTACTGTCCCAAACTTTCGAACTCCGCAGCATCTGAGCCGTTTAGAATTTGTGCGCGAACTGTCTGACTATCGTCAGATGAGACTAATCCAAACACCTATGCCTGGACATACGTTACTAAGCAAGCTCATAATTCACACTTACACTTACCAACACTGCTCCTTACGATTAGATCCAGCATCTAGACTAGATAGATAAATAGATTAGATATCGCTTTTTGCATTAGCTGATATAACCCCCACGTGAGTCTTGCTAACAAAATGGCCAAGCCCTCAGAAAACAACTCAAGGATGCCTAAATATACGAAACCACTACTCGTATATGTATGCTCAAACTGGAATGAGAGCCAATGTGAATGACGAAAGTCCGTAGCATCTTCCACTCACTTCTATTCATCATTCCTAATAATTTATTGCCTAAAGTATTTTTGTTTAGGCTCCTTGTGGAGTATAGAGACTTGGCAACCGTGTTACTTTGGTTTTTGTTACTGGCCTCGCCCCCAAAATCTTATGATGTTGACTAGAGCAAATAGCAAATTCTTAAGGTTGACTTATTATAAACCTAGCCAAGCTACCTGCTTACCATTTTGAGTGGAAAATTAATCACATAAGATGCAACACATATAACACCTCGATCTGACTCTGCAATAAAATATGAATTCTTTGGAAACTAGGAAGACTAACTCTACTGCCCTGGCTGCACACACTACCCGCACATGCCCCCCATTGATGCTAGCGCCACCTAGAGTTGGGATGAGAGCCTGTGTGTGCGTAATGCATCGTGGGCCAGCTTGGCAGCATGCACTGCTGTTCCCCATGACAGCATGACACCAAACCCTCCATGACCGTAGTTGTGAACCACCTAAAACAGGTAAAGCAATGCTGAAGTAGCAACAGTGACATATACGCAAATTGAGAATTAAATGCATAACAAAGTAAATCTTGAAAATTAATCTCGCGATTGTAACTTCCTGCCTCGACGGATTTTTACTGAAATGGGCGACGTCACCGCGCGCGAGAGCGTGAGATGAACACGCTCGTGAAGAATACCTTCAGGTCGCCGGAGGGGAATCTAATCGTCTCCATTTCAACACGAATGGCCTTTCTGCCCGGTCTCAGGCCGACGTCCTCACTGATGACCTCCGCGTGCTACAATACAGAAACGCACACGCTCGTTACGCCACGGCCGCAGAGCCAGATTTAGACACAGTGAGGCCCTTGCGGTGTTCACAAAAGGATTAAACAGATTCAGATACGTTTCAGTATCTTTATTTCTAACGTCCAACACGGAAAACTGGCTGGCCCCGGAAACGCTGTTTCATTACTTCCTTTCACGATAGGTGGCAGCACTAACACAGTATCCTCAACACATAAGCTGATCTATGATTGATGTGCCGACATTCAGATATAAAAAAAAGACATTAAAGCCCTAAGCGATGGGAAGCTGTAGAGGCCTTGCTTGGCAATTGTTATCAGAGAATAAGGACATGTAACAACTAAACTTTCCAAGAATGCTGCATTCAGACTGTGAGGCCCCTAATATAACCTGTAGCTTGTTTAGCCTTAGCTCTAGTACTATAGCCCGCGTACAGTTGCCGCAGGCCTGCGGCAACTGTACGCGGGCTATAGTACTAGAGCTAGTTCCGGCCCTGCACGGCCGTCGTCTTTACAGGGCGCAGGTTTCACCGATGCTAAGTGCCGTGATCTCCGTCCTTATTTCCCGTGTTGCCTCCGAAAATCGGACAGTACCTACGGGAATAAACCAACGTGGCTGTTCGTGGAAACAACTTGCCTTTAGACTTGGCACCATTGCTGTGCATCGTTCCCAGATGGCTTTACTATCAACCTTGTCCACTGATAAATCTGTCCTTCCCTGCTGGCGGACTCCACCCACAACCACGCATTCTCTGCTGCTCACAAACAAACAACAAACGGCACAAAGTTATCGTTGAGTAAATCGCTATAGAAAAGCATGCGCGCGCGAGCACACAGGCGCGCACGGCACGGCACGGCCCAGGGGAAATACAGATTGGCTTTTTGTTACCTACCATGGAATGATGTAGGTGTCACAATCGCCGTGAAAGGATCCATAGACACCGTGCTTGAGCCATGGAGCTTTGACCTAAAATATAATAAGAAAAAACTGCTAGTTACTAAGAGGAATAGAACTTGTTTATAGTTAAGTGCAACGTTTCTTTATAATGAGTAACAACAGCATTGTTAATGCAACAATAGCTCAATGACAAACTCAGAACTGCAACCTAGTAGTACAAGACAAGAAGTGACATAATCTCATGGAACAACACACAGAAATCACTACCACGTCATTGATGCTACATGGCGAGCAATGATGTACCTCGTCGAAAAGTATCACTTGTACACAGCAAGGATGGACTTGTTGCCACATACCCTGTAAATCTGCCCCCTCACTGGATACACTTCTTTGTCGTTTACAAGGCTTCCAGCCTCAACTCCAGTACAGTTTATTACAAGGTCATACTTGTCTACAAACTGAAAACAGATAGTGCAAAAGTCATATTAGCATATTGAATGGCCACAAATGTAAACTGTCTATTCCCTAAAAGTTTTGCTGTGCACTATTTTAATCATCTATCATGTCAAACGACCAGTGTTACCTAACCTGGTCGGTCCTAAGTTGTTCGAAACACAAAGCCTAAATCTATTGCATTAATAATATATCAACAGTAGAACAATACCTCTTCCAGGCTTTGAACTGTTCTTTTCTTCATTGTTCCACCCATACTTTTGAACCTGAACACAATAATGTTAACACGTCAGAATGGTTGAAGTTACAGGACTTCATGAGAAAGATCAAAGTGCGATAAAGATCTAAGTGAAGGATTATGAGAAAGATCAAAGTGCGAACTACCAGTATCACCGTCAGCTTGCATTTCAGGAATGACAATAACTTATTACTATAAACAACAATAGCACGATTTTTATACAATTTTTTGCTTTTTTTTTTTTTACATTCACGCAGACTTCGCCTGAGAACATGTGTCTCAATCAGTTTTAGAACATGACAGCACCTTCTATTGGCACTTGGCAATTTCACTCACAGTGCAATTTCCATTAAGCAGAAAAAACTATACAGGTATATGTGAAATTTTTATTAATTTTCACCTTTTTGTCAGAAACGGCAAGAAGTAGCGACACTCAATCACTAGTGACGTTAGGAAGTACCCATAACTAGAACGACAAATAATTTATTAATATGCATCACAATAAACAACAACAACACATATTTTTCTAAAAAAATGCAAACAACTTTTATCATTTGAGACTAAAAAAAACGTGTCAGTTCTTCCATATAGAGTATAACCCTTTTTTACCTGTCGAAAACATGATAAACAACAATTATTTTTCAACAATTGTTAGGAGAAGGTTTTCTGGCAAGTATGTACATACATTTTGATTGCATTTACCAGATGAACTAATCCATGTAATAAGAACTTACGGGAACTTTACAGGAAACGAGTCCATCTCCTTTGCGGTTACCGGTCGTCCACAGTAAAGAATGTCCACGAGCTCATCATTCTGCGATAGATCACTCTTCATGAGCAATTTTTATATGTATTTCATCAATAGCAATTAATTGTAAATGTACGAAAATACAGGTGGCACCTGTACTCCTAATACAATTAACCCCATGTTAGCAGTCACCTCTATATAGAAAGAAAACCTATCTATAAAATACACATTGGCAGTTCCCTTGATTGACAATTAACTATTACATAACTGAGCAGCAATCTTTATGAACGGATTACCAGCGGACTTGGACACAATTTATTTGTGCTTCGATCAAATAAGACAGCATAGGAAGTCCAATTATATGTTAGATCCAGTGACTCACATATAGCTTTGTATCAAAGAAGTAGTAAGATAACTGTGATGTTCCTGCATTTACAGCCTCAGTTGAATGGACCAGTTTGTTAAAAAAGTCAAAGGAGTCTTTATACCATTGTCTGGAAAATAAGAATCGATGAGTGTACTCTGCAATCACCTATCAATTTTATTGCCATTGAAAATTATTTAACTTTACAATTACAATTTACTTTAGAACTTTACAATTACACCACATGTGGTGGACATGTTATGAATCTCCCATGCCACGGGACATCACTTTCAAACTTAACGGCCACCAAAAAAACATACGTGCTGTGAAAATTCCACGATTTCTCTCACTGGATATAATGACTCAATTAATAAAATCAGCATGGATATCATCCATGAACGAACATTACGAATAATTAAGATATGTCCATCGTCAACGATGCAACATTGCCAGGGAGGTACGTTATGCTCACCTATAGGTGTGCTTCAGTTCGCTTGGCATCCCACCAGGACGGAATATTCCAGCCGCTACATGGCTGGTCGTCTCATCAGTAAACTTGTCAGCGATTATCGTCACGGCGACGTCGGGAAGGGTTTGCTGTATGCATACAGCGGTCGACAAGCCGACCACACCGGCGCCCACCACAAGCACCTTCTTAGGGGCCATATCTAGACGAAGAGCTTCTCACGACTCACGAAACTCCTCTGTGCTGTCTCTGGCTGCAGTGGTCCCGGTCTGTAAGCTGCGGGCAGCCGACCACGAAAGTACGAGTGCAGTACGCCACGGCAGAGCAAACACCGGTCAGACTGATCATCACACGCGTGGACTTTAACCTGAATTGATATAGAACCGATTACAATTACATGGGGGAAAGGGTATATTACGGCACTGTGAAAAGAACTTGAGATTATGAGTCAGTATTATGAGTCAGTATCACAGTATCTGACAGGTTCCATGTCGTTACTATGACTTTCTGTCTGCATGTGATATAGCTCTAGTACTATAGCCCGCACGGGCTATAGTACTAGAGCTACATGTGATACTGATACTGTATTCCTGTAAATGTCTTTACAACTTGTCTGCTTGCTTACAAAATCGTAACTAAACGGGTTAGTACCGGGGGGATTTATCATACTACCCTATCATACTACCCTAGAACAGTACTGAGTACACACTAAACCAATCTTCGCATTCTTCCAACATTTACACGGCAGATATGCTTCTCCATGTCGTGCATTTGACGGGCTCCTACAATAGCGTCAGATCACACACATTTCCAGGAAAAAAAGATTGGTCTACAACTTGTGACAAGTTGTGTACCAACATGTCACTGAGTATCAGTATTAGGCTTACGGCATAGATATAGAATGAAGATCTTTATTCTATATCTATGATATTACCACATTGGGACGCCAGGTTATATATAACTGGGCTATATATAATAATATACAGAGTGGCTATATGCCCGGCAGCCGGCATATATCTGACGGCTGCCGGGCACGGTCTTCGATTTCCTAAATACCCGGCAGTTTTTAATTTTCAACGTTATCTCAAGTAAACAAGGGTGTGGGTTGCTCATAGGGTCTATGTACACCAGGGTACTGCCGGAACGTACCCTGGGTACGGTCCGGTATACCGGAACGTACCCTGGTAACTATTTGATATGGTTAGGATTAGGGTTAGGGTTAGGGTTAGAGAGTAGGTGTAGGCGACTCCCTACTCGTTAGTGGAGTAGGCGAGGTACGGTCCGGCATATTAGATAGTACAAGAGCCGGCAGTAACCTGGGGGACATAGACCCTATGAGCTATACGCTCCCTACAAGCTCAGCAACTACTTGAACTAGTAGGCCCTACACTACAGTACACAGGCACTTGAAGCGTTTCATCTGTAAACACACGCCACCGCCATTGCTGCTGCGCTGCACACTGACACATAAATATATAGCATACTAATATATAACATACTATATATTTATGTGTCAGTGTGCAGCGCAGCAGCAATGGCGGCGGCGTGTGTTTACAGATGAAACGCTTCAAGTGCCTGTGCTACAGTACACACTAGGCCCCTAGCTCCAAGAAACGGTATTGCTATAGGGTTAGAAATGTAATACCGCTGTTCGTTACCCCGTGATCGCTATGGTTAATGCGTAATATTATTGGAGTTATCGCGTTAGCTATCATATAATAAACTCAACAAAGGAGGTACGTATTTCGAACACACACATCTTTACTGATTCCGAAATACTACACATATAATATGTACTCCGGTGCGGAGCCGACGTATACAGATAGTTACGCGACATAGACAGATAACTTACATAGTAGCAGATAGTCGAAACTGGTAGCACGGTAGATAGTCTAAATGTTAGCACAGTATATATACGTGACGTACGTGTCGTGAGTCGGGAGCGAACTCGTAAGGGCCCGGTGTCCCGTCCCTCTTGCTTTTATACTCATCCCCGTTCGTTCTCAAGCCCTACTCTCCCATTGGTCAAGCCTGGCCCGCGTGACCACTGGAGCGTCCAAGATGGCGGGGCCCGTCCGGCCTCTCGCCTTAAACAAAGGCCTTTGTCCCATCCCCCACTGTGACCACGAGCGGGTCCAAGATGCGGCCGCCGCCTCTCGCCCTAAACAAAGCCTTTGTCCCATCTATTTGACGACGCATTTTTCGTGAATCTCTAATTGTATCCTTTAACCTATGAGGTATTCCTTATGACAGAAATCCTCCACAGCCTGCGTCGCGCTGCCTAGGACATAGGCTTATCCCCCAGGGATGCGAAACGTACCTTGGGTACGGCTCCGTATAGCGGAACGTACCCTGTCACATAATTGATACGGTTAGGGAGGATTAGGTAGAATTAGGGTAGGTTAGGGTAGCGTTAGAGTAGGGGTTTAGGACTAGCTAGGCGACTCCCTATGACCGTAGTGAAGTAGGCGAGGTACGGCCGGCATATTAGATATACCAATGAGCGTTCCGGTAAACCGACCGACCCAAGTACCCCGGCGCATACCCCTGGGACATAGACCCTCTCAGCCAAGCTTCCAGACTATACCCGCGAACGCGCCGCAGCATCCGCCTAATCCGGATATCCGCATGCCTGCGGCAGCGACCGCGCCAAGTACTAGAGCTAAGCACTCTCAGCCTAACTAGGCCACCTACAGCTACACCCGAGGTGCAAACCACTTAGGCACCTAATATCAAAAGGAGCACAGATTCGTGTACACCCACTGATCACAGACCTTCNCACACACACACACACACACACACACACACACACACACACACACACACACACACACACACACACACACACACACACACACACACACACATACTTCAAGCGACGCAGCTGTACTACACAGAGAAAGCCGCAGACATGTAACGCGGTCAAAACCATCCTAACTCTGTTTACTTTTGCTTCATAAAACTTTTATTAGTCTACCAAAATCGCGGGGCGGTGTGTGGCTAGGCAGGTAGAATGCATATAGCATGCGGTAAAGCCGTATATATATATATATATACCTACAGTAGTTTTCATGCGCCGTGGTGTACGATTATGGTGCTTGATATTGTTTGTTTCTATCCTCGTCTCTACAACGTCGCTATCGCGGTCGGCAGGCGGAGGGCGGCAGGCGGAGGGCGGCAAGCGGAGGGCGGCAAGCGGAGGGCGGCAAACGGCAAGCGCGCAGTCTCGTGACGTACACACGCTATTCGATGAATACAAGAATTGACAGCAAAGGTGAACAACGGCCGAGGCTGCTCCCGCGGGAAAACCACGTCTTTAGATCGTTATCGCTTGTTATCAACCACGCGTCGGGGCGTCCTACGGGCTTTAATTCATATAGTCAACCATTTCGTAATTGTTACGTTAGAAGGCGCTATAGCCGATTTTTATGCACACGACGCGTGTGCATGCCTGCGAGCGTGTCGCACGGGTGCACAGAGTACAGCGAGTGAGGAAGTGATGCACATAATATGTATATATATATATATATATATATATATATATATA
>NW_014581121.1:9604-12447 GCF_000485595.1 Priapulus caudatus
TATATATATATATATATATATATATATATATATATATATATATATATATATTTGCATATAAAATAGTATGTAAAAATTCATATAATGGTCTTGTGGGAAGTGAATAATAAGGAAGTGAATACCAGGAGTGAATAATAATAGATCTATCTATTATTATTAGATCTATCTATTATTATTAGATCAATCTATTATTATTCACTCCCGATATGACTATATCTATCCTTCTGAAAGAGTAGGATTTAATCAGGAGTGAATAATAATAGATTTATCAGATCTATTCAATAGATCTATTAGTATTCACTCCTGATGTAATGATAATAACCAGCAGTGATGTTGTCACCGGTCGAACGCTCACTCATTGCATGCACTAGCAGCGGATGGCTGCTATACTTTATAAAGTAAAATAATAATTCATAAATGAATTTTTCATTTATAATAAATGAATAAATAATAAATAAATATCATGTAAATAAATAAATTAATTCATTTATAATAAATGAATAATTCATTCATAAATGAATAAGGTGATCGCGTCTCATCGAGGAATTATATGCCGAAATTTTGCGACGCATTTATTCTTCGCTGCGACAATTTCGCGTTGAATATGACCACCAAACCGAATTAAACCATAATAGCCTATTGGCTATCGGGTGCGGAAATAATGCGTATACATAAACTTCAATTGAATTCCTTTCAATTAGCATTTAGAACACAGGTAACAGGATGGGCGGTCTCTGTAGATTATAGGCGGCCAGCCCACAAGCCACCGGCTATTGTCATCATATCGCTGCAATCCCCTCGCGGTGCACGCCGTCAGCGTAGATCGCCGCTATTTGATTTCTTTCTATGTGGTCACGCAACAATCTTGGCCTACATCGAACAGCTATCCGACCTTGGAAGGAGGAGGAGGAGGAGGAGCAGGAGGGGGAGAAGGGGGAGAGTTATACCTCCGCGTTTCTTTGGTCAGTGCGTTCAGCCGGGTACGGTTTATAGCGTTCGTGGCGGTTCTACGTCAATGCTGCGCAGTTTTTAATGATTCAAAGAATTTAAAAAAAGTCAGTCTGAAATGACACACGAAGTGCTGTCATGTCTCTGGTCGAATCAAAATCTTTTTTCGACCTTTTTATGGTAACATTTTAATAATAATATTTCTATGTCGCGAAGCTGATATAGAGAAATAATTTATTAATAAATGGTGTGTAAATTTATAAACTGCATTGTGGGAATATCTCGTTTTGTGACATTCACCGCACTTGCTGTGATTCGTTGTACTATAACTAGTACGAGGTAGTGCGGTTAAGCACCTAGGGTGCTCGCTGTTACGCGTGAACGTAATTAGTATAGCGTTGTAGGTAAGAATTCGTGTTCACAATTTTAGATTCCTCACAATTGTGTGTAAAGAAAATTATGCAGAATTTATAGGTATTTGATTTTCGATGTGACTTCGTGTTTATTAATCTCGCAAAGCAGACTAATCCAACATTATACAATAAACACGATATATTATCAAGTCACATCATCATATAATCACCCTCATCATTAGCACTGCCATCGTCGTCATCGGCATCGTCAACGTCGTCATCATCGTCGTCATCATCATCGTCGTCATCATCATCATCATAGCCATCGTCGCCATCGCCATTACGGCGCCCTAGTCGATGCGCATATTGCAGCGTCTCTATTATATATATATATATATATGATCTAATATAATGTATCTATAATATCTATATCTATATTATATATATACATATATAATAAATATAAATATATATATAGTAGTATCTATATAGTCTAATCTATATATATATCTATAGTATATGTTATATAAATATATATATCTATAATATATATAATATGTATTTAATATATCTCGCTGAGTATAGGCGCGGCACACGTTTACAATACTCACAATAACCGCGTGCAGATTGTACGGCCGCGCGCGTGACCGTAGGCATCACTATTATACCACCCGCAATAGTGACGGGTTAATAACCCAGATTTCGTGTATCCTAAGTCCCATGACAGCTGGTTGCGTACACAAAAGACCCGCTGCTGTAGGTCGGCAGTAAAAACCGCGACAACGTTCACGGTGGCATCACACCGCCAGCCGCAAGCTCATATCCCCGCGAACAATATTGACACTGGAGTTTTCCATAATCAGGACATTAAACAAAGGCGAGGGGAAATTCGGTTGGTTAAACAAGGGGTTTAACCGCTTTGCACCTGCAAATGTTCGTCTCTCGGTGCTATTTTGCACTTCCTGGACCACGGCCGCGCAAATGAAGATCTTGTAACCAGTTTGAATACAGCTCGAAGTGCGCGTATTTTGTTTACACAATACATTAAATGGATATTCCTGGCACGTTTTGCGACGAATAATATAACAGTGTTAACGATATATATATCTCAGCAATTCCCTCTAGTTGAATATTTGCGTATCTGTAAAACAATTCACTGAAGCGAATATGGCAAATCTAAAAGCAGTCGTCAATCGTTCTACGACACCCGACTGATCTGACAGCAGTCTGTCACATTGAAGACTGCAATTGACACGTCGTCAGATGTCCAACGTATAACAATTAATAGTATGCTGGATCGATGAATATATATGCTACCGCCCGGGAACACTACTCTTACTTGCTCTCTATTCACGTACGAAATGATGCTCGGCACATCAATGTACAATCGTGCAAAACTAATTACATGGTCTCATTACCTAACAGGACGAGAGACATTTGTACGTACAGCTTCGATCAAAGGTGGTTTGGATGCGGCGCGGCGTGCCTTCCGCATCATGCAACACCGACGTTTACAAGCACGCACATCATGATCACTATCCT
>NW_014581122.1:10000-12443 GCF_000485595.1 Priapulus caudatus
GTTCGAAGCACACACGGCACGTCACGCACGCACACACGACGCACGAAACACACCAACAAGCCACACACACACACAAACACACACACCGACGGTGGCACGGTGCGCGCGCACGGCCACACAGCACATTATACAACGCGCAGCAGCGCGCAGCACGGCACACCAGCAATAAAATACACACGCGGCGCGCGGAAGCAGCGCACAGCACAACCACACACACACACAGCACACACAGCACACACACACACGAGACAAACACAGCGCCACGCAAACACGGCACACACACACACACAGCACACACACACACCATACACACACACACACACACACACACACACACACACACACACACACCGCACACACGCACGCGCGGAGACGCAGGGCGCGCCGCGTGCGCAGCGTGGGATACTCGAGAAGGGCGTGGAGACGCGGCGCAGCTCCGAATTTTTAGTGAACCTCTGTGGCTGTCTGCTAAGAGTTCGCGGATGCCGCTGTTGCATATAGCCGAAATGGTGGATAATACGCATTACCATGAAAATGTTTCAGATGGGTTTTCGTGAGCGTCGCGGCATGCTGTGTATGAACGAGGGGCGGTAGGTGCGGGATCTTAGCTGCGGGAAAAGAGCAACGACGCGCCGAGGCAATGGCTGATGCACAAAGTCTAAGAGCGCGTTTGTTGGTGCGATTCCACGCAGGATACTCGTCCGATGGATTTCTGTTGATGCTGACTGTTTGTTTGGTACGGATCAGCCTGTTGATCTCGATCCCACGCGAACGGGATTCGAACGGGATGCCAATATGGCGCCGCCGCGCCTGCAGCGCTAATCAGCAGCTTGTTCTTTGTTATGAACCATCGCCCGTGATAAGGTGACAGCGAACCGTGACGGCGGTGAAAGTGAGTTTTCGTTTGTTTTGTCGGATCAAGGATCACATGATCCGGATCAGACGGATTGCGTCCGCAAAAAAACAAAAAAAAGGAAAAGAAAAAAACAAGCAAAGGGGGGCGCGCCCTTGTGCCTCACTAATGTGCACTTGCGAAATAATTACAATTTGCATTATAAACTAATTGGCGAACGATTGTTATTTTCCTGTTTATCTATAGTGGTCGAATTACAGTAGCATAACGCAATAATTTTATTTTACGCAATAGCGTTTATTTTACAGTTGTTTTAAAGAAAAAGTCAAAGCAACCCTCGAGCTGCACGCATCCGCCCTTTTTGGCAAAAATGCTAATGACAGGGGTTTTATAATTACTGGCACGTAGCCATCTCAAAAAGCCGCCAACGCGCGTAAGAATTCATGGAATATATATTGCGTTTGAGAGTGGCCCTACTGGTCGTTTGATTGCGTCGACCGGCGACTGGAGACTGTTTAATTTAAAGATTATTAGCTACCGCACGTAATGGCAGTTGTAGATAAGCGGGAGAAATAGATGGCGATTTTTACAATTCGCGCGAGCCGCCGCGCCGCCGCGCCGCTGCGCATCGGGGCAGGCGACGCGCCGAATAAGCTGCATTTTTTGTGGCGTGAATTTGCACGCTCGGCGGAGAGCACCGAATGGCGACAGGCTCGCGCGGCAGCGGCGCGGCGGCGCGGCGTCGCAGCCGTATGCGTTCACTTTTTGAAAACTCGCAAACAGCATGTGGCTTTTTAGCAAGCTGCGAGAGAAAACATGCGACATTGATTGCCGATACGTGCGCGCACTGAGAGCGGGGGGTATCGCTGGCGTCGCCTGCAACGCCGCGACAGATCGACGAACGACAACGCGACCACGTCGGCACGGCGGCGACCGTCGTCATTGCATGTAGCTGTCATGCGCTCATAGCGTCTCTACCATCTCTCTGCATCTCTCGGTCTCTCTCGCGTCGTCTCGTGCTCTCTGTCGTCCTCTCGCTCTCTGCTCTCGTCTCGTCCTCTCTCTCTCCTCTGCTCTTCTCTTTCTCTTCTGTTCCTCTTTCTCCTCTCTGCTCTCTGCTCTTCTAGCACTCTCTACTCTCTCCTTCTCTCTTCTCTTCTCTCTCTCTCTCTCGGATCTCTCCAGTCTTATCCTCGTTTCTGCCTACTTCTTCTGTCTCTATGTCTCTTCTCTCATCCACTGGTCTCCTGGTAGCTTTCCTGCGGTTACTATGTCTACGCATACGTCGGCTGGCTTTTGAGTCTATGTACTTTCTTGTGCTATAGCCTCGTTCTCGGTCTATGTCTGCTCTTTACTCGGTTATAGTCGCTCTTCCTCTTTCTCCCCGTCTCTCTGTCCTCTCTCCTCTCTTCGTCTCTCTCCCTCTCTCTCGTTCCTCTTCCCTTTCTACTAGACCCTCTCACTCTACCTCTCTCTCCTCTCTGCCCTCTCTCCTCTCTCTCCTCTCTCTCTCTCTCTCTCTCGTCTCTTCCTGCTCTCAGCTTTCTCTCTCTTCTCTCCTCTCCTCTCTCTCCTCATCTTCTTCTTTCT
>NW_014581123.1:0-3018 GCF_000485595.1 Priapulus caudatus
GAGATTATATATATTATATGATATATTTATATATATAGTATATATATATATGTATATATAATACTAAGCCAGCTGATACATAATTTGATAATTCTCGATATAGCTTGTTTGCTAATAATGTCCTGTTGACATCCTAGGCAGGATTAACAAGATATATATTATATATATATACATATTATCCCGGTTGCGAAGTATGAAAGGGTTGACCTGTGATTACAAACAGTATAGTCTAGGTATTATCAATTAATACTAAAATGTGTATGAACATACATGTCAGCTCTTGTATTAGTATATATATATTATATATATATGTATATATACTGTATGATTATGTTATATATTTTATATTTACTCGGTATCGGAATCTTCTATAGATATATAGTAAGTATTCAGTTATTATTAGGTTGACCACATCCACCCAGCCACTTAAAAACAAATATTATGACCTCGCTAATATGAATAATATTAATAGCTCTTGAGCTCTTAAATATATATATATATATGTATACACATATATATATATATATATATAAATACACATATCCAGGTATACAAGGTATGAATAGGTATATAAGCATATTAAGCAGGTAGGTGTGCGTGCGTGGAATGTAATAGAGCATGAGGAGTCTGCTTCTACTCTGCATGAGGAGTCTGCTTCTACTCTGCTTCCACATTATTGCTGTGAAGCAGGAAAACAAGGCACGCACACACGCACACACACGCACACACGCACACNGAGAGATACGCGGACGAGCAGCCAGGCAGCAGCTAGGAGCAGCGATCAGCATCATATATGTAGCGGACACGAGCAGGACTTGCATGTGTCATGGCCCATTATGTGCTCGCAGGCCTGTTATATCTGTGACCAGATGGGTGTTGCGTCTCTGGAGCTTGGTGTGGGTGGCAGAGAAGGGCCATGCTGTGCGTACACGGGAGCCTGGTGGAAGAGGATAGAGGATCGGAGTAGAGAGGAGAGAGAGAGGAGGAGAGAGAGAGAGAGAAACAACAGAGAGAGAGAGAGAAAAACAGAGAGAGACGATGAGAGATGAGAGAGAGAGTAGAGAGAGTAGAGAGAGAGGCGCGGCGAGAGAGAGAGAAAGAAAAAAGAGCGAGAGAGAGAAAGAGAGAGAGACAGAATAAAGAGAGGAGCGAGAAGAATAGAGCGAGAGAGAGAGAGAGAGAGAGAGAGAGAGAGAGAGGAGAGAGAAGGCGAGGAGAGAGAGAGAGATGAGCAGAGAAGAGAGAGAGAGAGAGAGAGAGAGAGAGAGAGAGAGAGAGCGCGCGCTATACGTATGCAGACTGTAGAGACACAGAGTTAAACCAGTAACTAGTGTGGGCGGGACACGAGGACAATATAAGGACACTCCCTGCGACACGGAGAAAGCTCTGAGGGCATGCAGTAACTACCAGGATCACACCTCAGCAGCTACACCTCAACCACGCCTACTTAATGTGCACTAAACAACCTACTTAATGTGCACTAAACAACCGACTTAATGTGCCGTACCCGTTCATTCATTCATGTGTGTTCTAATGAGTGCGTGAAGGCGAATATGCAGTTAGTGGGTAGACAACCGCTACCAGCTCTCTCTCTCTCTCTCTCTCTCATATAGCATATAGCATATAGCATATATATAANAGAGAGAGAGAGAGAGAGAGAGAGAGAGAGAGAGAGAGAGCGAGAGAGAGAGTGCGTGAGAGAGCGAGAGAGAGACAGAGCGCGCAAGATCGAGACACAGCGAGAGAAAGAGAGAAATTAAGGGCTCAGAAAAACCCGATCGACCTCCGAGAGCAAAAGTCAACACGCACCCTAGCTCTGCGCCACACAGAAGG
Organism: Priapulus caudatus; assembly: GCF_000485595.1. Taxonomy (NCBI): domain Eukaryota; kingdom Metazoa; phylum Priapulida; class Priapulimorpha; order Priapulimorphida; family Priapulidae; genus Priapulus; species Priapulus caudatus. The sequence continues at coordinate 1,834 of NW_014581123.1, forward strand.
CTTTTACACAGTTGTTTAATGGATGACTTACCTCCGCGGGTGCCTGTCCGATTCCAGGTCCTCAAATAACTAATACCTGTGCTTCTATGAGGTTAGGATAATTGTACCTAACCCTCTAACGTTACTGGGTAAACACCTGGGTAGACATTCCTTCACTGTGAATGGGTAGGCGGTGGACACGGCTATTGGTTTAGTATTACTGGGCTATATAGCTACCTATAACCCTTCACTATTTACTGAGTAAATAACGAGGTATGCTAGATATTCCTTTACTATTACTGGATAGACGGTGGGCACACTAATCATTGCATGACTATTTACTGGATAAATAACAAGGCACATATATAGCCATTCCCTTACTATCACTGGGTATCTAGCTACCTAACCTTAACCCTTTGAACACTATTTGCTGGGTAAATAACAAGGTATGTAGATATTCATTCACTGTGAATGGGCAATCTAGCTACCTATATGGGCCACCCTTAAAAAATTGTTTGTTTCCCCTTTACCTACTCGCCTCTCAGGGTACCGAGTAGGTAGGTAGGTGAAAAACATTTTTTATTTTGTTTTGACAAGATGTGTGTATGTATATGGTATATGTTTTTGCGGAACGAATTAGTTTGTTTTTTTGGCGAAACGAAATAATTTTTGTTTTGTTTTAATCGGCCAATAAAATGTGTCGAGTAGCGGCGTTTTGGCGAATCGGTCGGTAAAGGGGAAACAAGCAATATTTTATCTTAGGCGCGTTACCCTTCACTATCACTTGATATGGGAGTGGGCGGACTATTGCCTTCACTATTTACTTGGTAAATAATAAAGTACGTAGATATTCCTTCAATATTACTGGGCGCGCAGTGGACCGAGTTAGTATTGCTTTAGTATTTATAGTGTTGCTGTCTAGCTACCTAACCTTTCACTATTACTGGATAGGGAGTGGGCAGACTATATTTCTTGACTAGTACTCAGTAATTTACTGGGTAGACAGACAGTGGTGACACTATTGCTACAGTATTATTCCGTATCGAGTGCCAGGGCAGACGATTTCTTCACTATTTTCTGGGTAAATACTGGAATCTGGATAGACTATATTTTTACTATTACGGGGCTATCCAGATGAGACGGGATACTAGAGAAGCGTTGCCGAAAGAAGGTGTTGACCCGAAGTGCTGAGCGCAGATCTTGCGC
>NW_014581123.1:3028-5578 GCF_000485595.1 Priapulus caudatus
TCTCTCTCTCTCCTCTCTCTCTCTCCTCTCTCTTTCTCTCCTTCTCTCCTCTCTCTAGATCTCCAGTGTGCTTGAGCATGTATACATGCACGCATGTGTGAGTGTACCAACGACCAGCACTTGTAGCACAACTATGTATATTATTGACCCCCTGCAGTAGCATCGAAATACGAAATCAATGGCAAACCATGAGGCACTGACCCTAGCTGCAGTTTGCTACCAGCATTACACATAAAATATATATATATATATATCAAGAGCTAATAATACCTCTTGATATATATTGGTATTATTAGCTCTTGATATATATATATATATATATATATATACACACATACAGGGGTAGAAATTAACTTTTGAACACGGGAGTACAACGGACTCCCTACCCTCAAAAAGAGGGAGTCCGCAGTAAAATGAGAGAGTCCGCAGTCTAAGGTTCAAAACTAAAGATATTAACAATAACGCATACATGTGCGTATTTTTAAGATTTATGCAGTTGCACGTCTGCCCAATTTTCTTGGGACATTAGCTGAAAAAATACGGTATTTCCACGAGGCCGTGCTCTGTAACGAACTAGTCAGTATCGCAGAATTTTCAGGGAGTCACACGGACTCCTGCATATAGGTCAAATCAGGGAGTCCGACAGTAAATCATGGAGTATTTGATTCCGGACTCCCGTTAATTTCGAACCCTGTATATATATATAGCTATATAGCTACGATCCCACCATCCATCAATAATATATAGGCAGGCACTGGTTACCATTTGGTCATAAGCACGAGGGCCACAGTTCAGGTGTTGTTCGTTTGTTCTATTAGTTTCTACCCACTCACTCACTTATTACATGCTACACATACATGCGCACACACGCACGCACGCACGCACGCACGCACGCACACACACACACATCCACGCACGCACGCACGCACGCACGCACGCACGCACACACAAACTAGCTTTTGTATCGTGGCATAGCATCTCACCAATCCCCACCAAGTCTCCGAGCACAGAGGAAATACACACACAGACCCCCGCACAACACACAACAACACAGCACTTACAACAATCTTCTACCGGCAGGGGAGAAGGACGGTGGGGGGGGGGAGGGAGTGTTTAAACCCAATCACTCGCATAAAGCATTTCAATTTTCACGGTCCCATTAGCATGTACGTACCTAGGAAACAGGAAGGAAACAGCAGCGGCGTCTGCGTGTGCATTTTTCGCGCGACCGTTGCCATGGTATCCGCGCACGATGAGAGCCGCCTCTGTTGCCGCGCGAGTGACAATAACAAGGTACGCTTGACCCGCCGATCGGCCGTGCCGTGGGTCAGTCCGCCGGTCCGAAACTATCGGGTCAAATCCGACTGCGGCCCGAGATAGAGGACTAACCGTGAGAACACGTAGAGGAAGTGCTGGTATTCTCTCCTCACTCAAAGAGAGAGAGAGAAAGTCACAGCTCTCTCTCTCTCTCTCTCTCTCTCTCTCTCTCTCTCTCTCTCTCTCTCTCTCTCTCNAAGGATACCCATTCCATAACGATGATTGTGTGGGTGGGACAACGACTGTACAGCTATTCAGCACTATTAAGTGGTAAAGGGGAGAGGGGTTGCATAATACTTCTTGAATTAGAGCATGGGTGGGGGAGGGGGCTATCATTATTTTGTGGGTTACATAATTACACAATCCTTCTGGCATTTTTACGGGTGTTTTCAGCAGATATTACTGCGTGGGGAAGTCAGTTTCATGCACCCACGAAAACATTTGTGGTGCTTTTTTTTACGGCAGCATCCTAACACCCTCCCCAAGGATGCTACGGCAACACCACGGCAACGCAACGGCAACATCATGGCAACACCACGACAACATAACGGCAACACTACAGCAACGCTACGGCAACACCACGACAACGCCACGGCAACACCACGACAACGCCACGGCAACACTACAGCAACGCTACGGCAACACCACGACAACGTCATGACAATGCAACAGCAACACCACGGCAACACTTCGGCAACACTTCGGCAACACTACGGCAACAGCATGACTACAACGTGCATGCACACGTTTATATGTACAACTCTAACATCTTTTCTCACGATAAACAATGTACCTCGAGAGGGGGGGGGTGGGGGCATACAGTAGGCACGCGGCATATGGTGATACACCACGATACTGCCCACGTGGGAAGGAGGGGGTGGGAAGCAGTCAGCAGTTTCTTTTCCCTCAGGGAGGAGGGGGAGGAGGGGGAGGGAAGGACTGGTGTGGGGCCATCCCCAGCTGTCACCAGCCAACTGCTGGGCCCTGTTGCTTGCTAGTTATTGAACAGATGTGAGCACGCACCAAGAGCTGCAAAGAACAGTAACCACAACAGCAGCAGCAGGTACTGTAGTAGTAGTAGTAGCCGTAGCAGCAGTAGCAGTAGCAGTAGGTACTGTAGTAGTAGTAGTAGCAGCAGCAGTAGCAGCAGCAGTAGCAGTAGCAGCAGTAGCAGCAGTAGCAGCAGCAGCAGCAGCATCAGCAGCAGCAGCAGTACCACACGCACACACACAC
>NW_014581123.1:9917-10662 GCF_000485595.1 Priapulus caudatus
CTCTCTCTCTCTCTTCTTCTTTCTTTCTTCTTCTCTCTCTCTTCTTTCTCTTCTCTCTCTCTCTCTTCTTTCTTTCTTCTTCCTCTCTCTCTCTCTCTCTCTCTCGATCTCTCTCTCGATCTCTCCCTCTCTGTTACAGCTACAAACTAACTAATATTAGGGTTCGGTTGACTTGATGACAGCCTATACGAGGTAACCTTGCGTGAGAGACGAGTGCCCGGGGGCGCAACGCCCGCAAAGGTGAAAGTTGTAAATAATGACATCAAGTTGTCGTCGTTCTGCTTTTGGCACCGATTCTGCCAAAATATCGCGCAGCGTCAAAGAGTGGAGTGCAGGGAAAAGTAGGTTATCGGTGGTTCGTTATCGACGATATAGATCGTCATTGCAGAGCGATGTTCGATGAATGCAGTCAGATGATCGGAGATGTTATGATGCAGCCGTGGATTAGATGCACACACGCATGCACGCATGCACGCACACACACACATGCACGCATGCACACGCATGTATGCACACACACACAAACACTATCTCCCTCCCTGTCTTTCCCTCTATCTCTCTCTTTCTCTCTCTGTCTCTCTCTCTCCCTGTCTCCCTCGCTCTCTTCCTCTCCTCTCTCACCCTCCCCTCTCTCTCTCCTCTCTCTCCCTCTCTCCTCTCTCTCTCTCTCTCTCTCTCTCTATCTATCTATCTATCTATCTATCTCTCTCTCTCTCTCTCTCTCTCTCTCTCTCTCTATCTATCT
>NW_014581123.1:11963-12437 GCF_000485595.1 Priapulus caudatus
TCTCTCTCTCTCTCTCTCTCTCTCTCTCTCTCTCTCTCTCTCTATCTATCTATCTATCTATCTAGCTCTCTCTCTCTCTCTCTCTCTCTCTATCTATCCACCTAGCTCTCTAGCTCTCTCTCTCTCTCTCCCCTGTGGAGAATAGGGCTGGGCTATGTCAACGTTACTAAGCAATGATAAATAGCACCAGCACCCTAATTTACCAGCACATGTCAGAGTGTATATATGTCTATCTATCTATATCTATCCGCCTGTCTATACCTGTCTGTCCACCCAGCCGACTGTCTGTTTGTCTATCTACCTATCTATCTAGTCCAACTGGTCATCAAATAGATGAACGGAGAGATACACAAATAGAAAGATATTAATAACCCTAAAAAAACAACATATATGGCATCTACTAGACGATCTGCAGCGGATATCCGCGCGAAGCGCTCAAACGCCACGTAGTGGCGCACTTACTCAACATCGCTG
>NW_014581124.1:0-11329 GCF_000485595.1 Priapulus caudatus
GTGTGGCGACACAATTGAACAATGCAGTGCCCAATGCTGACAATTTAACTCTTATTATCTTTTATAATTTCTATAATACTATAATTCAAGCCTCATGTGCGTGCGTTTGTTTCTAGTCGGGTATTTCACATATTTACAAATGTATTTCCTCTCCTCATACTTGTGGCCTGTCTCTGCATTGATTTACTACAGCATTCAACTACTTTCCTTCATTGACATTTTCCAGAACACGGTGAAGACTGACACCGGAAGATACAAGTGCACGGCTAAGAACAAGTACGAATCGTGTCACGGTAGCGTGTCCGTGCAAATGTAACCCGATGGATAGCAATGGCAGCTGACTATATTACGTGTCTACTACAACACCGATCCGAGTTTTATCTGCATATTAATGCCATGGTCCGACGCACCTCGCATATTCCTCTGTGTTTTACCTCAGCATGGCGGTTTGAATTATTGGCGATTATGTATCCAGATATTGTATGATATTATCAGGAGTAGATAATAGAAGATCTATCTTCGATTATCTGCTCCTGATATTATATATTACTGACCGCCGTTCTTACTGTGTGTCTGTTTTGCGCAGCTGCGATAGAATTTGATAAGCATTGCCCTTCATTGACGAACGAATAAGGTCACCTGACAGGTAAAAGCCAATGAGAAGCGTCAATGAGGTTGAGGCGCGTATCACGTAAGCTATTCCGGCATATGGGTGCCTTCCTAGCAACGCGACGTGACAAATCTTAATACTACTAGTAAGAACGACCTCCTTACCTGAGATCCCCTCGATGGCACCTGTGCTGAAGGATAGGGCGTCGTTGTTTCTAGGAAAGTCCGTACGTAGCAGTAGAGTTTTTCCTCTCAAGGATACTCTCAAGGATACTCTCGAGGATACTCTCAAGGTTTTATGAAAATTTTACCGATTTTTTATTTTCAACTTTATTCGATGGCTAACACTATGTCACCTGTGTACATGCTCATTTCTCCATATATCGGTACATGTGAACTGTCAGAGCGTTTTGCTTGCCCGCGTACATGTGTAGTGAGCCGCGGCGGACGTCAGAAAAACGCTGATTTCTCCGTTTCAATTTCTGACTTAATAGTCGATGTATAAATGGATATTTCTCTGTGATTACAACTCGGAATAATTTGATTTTACACTCGTTTTAATGGTAACATATTGCTGTAAAAAAGTGCGTCAAGAATTGTTATCAAGTGTCGTATTTTATGAGTTATGTCTCTTTATTCGCAAAATCTTTTAATTGAAACGTGCGACTTGAATTTTAGGCAGTTTTTTAATTTTTCTCGGTAAATATGAAACTTAAAGAAAAATCCTGATGCACTATTTTGGTACATATTTTTCTTAACATGTGGCGAAAATTTTGTATCCTCACTCTTTCTGGTAATTGAGAAATATCCAAAATACCATTTTTACATAAACATTCACAATTTTTGTGGTAACATAATTAGGTGCTCGAAATTTCATGAATTTTTTTGCCTTGAGCATAAAGATATATCTCCTCTATAAATAAAACAAGTGATTGATTCGATTTATTCGTCAATAAACGATTCATCTTCATTAGAGCAATACCGGTGCAAAAGGTTGAGAGTACCCTTAACGAATGACGAGCTCATGCAAATGTGTTAATGTTTTTCATTTTTATTCGCGTTAAAGAAAGTGCAGGTAAGTCATAAACGCGAGCCATTGTAACACAATTTAGCTTCGGTCATGGTATATTCCTGATATATATTTATTTATTAATAATTTTGGTTATTATACGACAATGTTATTGTCGATTTTTACCCAATGTTCCTATTGTGTCCCATTATTAGTAGTATGAATTAGTAGCACGATTTTACCCAGCGCAGCGGGTACCCGCAGCTAGTATATAAATATAATATGGACGTGGATATTCGCCCGAGCATCGGACACCTGTTCGTATGCGCTATTCGTCCGAGCAGTTTAGTCAGGGTCCTTATGTAATTTCGTCAGATTTTTTTGGAGATTTGGTAAATTTTGCATTTTTATTAAATCTGTGATTCACTGATTGTGAAAACTAATGTTTACATTTTTTTCAACATCTGTATGGCGGTCATATTGGATTTAAAAATGGGTGCCATTTTTGAACTTATTTTAAACATAATTCACTTTGTGAATGCCTTATTAAGTCATTTTCCATGCCCAAACCATATTTATTATGCCTAGGAAGTAGTTGACGCAGCACACTTGCAATGCTCATGTGTAATCAGTTGGCAGCCATCTTGAATTTTAAAATGGCTGCCATATGAAACTATTTTCAACATAACTCTGGCTGGGAATACCGTAGAAAGTCCGTTTTTGAAACCAACCCAACATTAATTATGCCTAGGAGTTCAAAAAGTACACATTCAGTGTTCTAGCAGCATCGGATTGCAACTATTTAAATTTTCAAGATGGCCGCCATCTTAAAAGGTAATTGGCTTTAGCTGACCATTTGTTTCCTTATAGAAGCCATTAGTCAGGTTCACTATGTAAAATTTTTGGAGATTAGCAAACCTGCACATTTTTAGAATCATCAGAGCATGGAGAATCGGGAAATCAATGTTGGCATTTGCACAGACACCCGCATGGCCGCCATCTTGCATTCTCAAAATGGCCACCATAAAATATATATTTTGCGCTATCTCAGCTTCTAGTCAATCTAGAATCTTAATTAAGTATGCTAATCCTATGTTTTCTGGGTCAAGGAATTCAATAAAGGCCTCAAAATAGTGCTGATGATTATAGAAAAACAACAAACAAATGTAATTTAAAACCATCGTCTTCATATTTGTGATATAACTGTATTACATAATACATGTTGCAAGTCCATAACTTCTACATTCTCTAATCTCTGACAGTTCCCGCTGGCGAGGGAGTAATCCCGGGATTCCTTGTATTGTATTGGGCCTCCTTCTATCACGGATTCGCCGGACAGGAAGGCGATGACCATCGAATGCCAAGTGAAAGCCGACCCTAAGCCGACAGCCTCCTGGATCTTCGTTGATAAGACGCTGTCCGATGTGAACGGAGGAGTACAAGATGCCCGTGGTCCGAGCTAAAGGCGACAACAAGTGGCCGCCTAGAAGACTCACGCATTCATCGTACGTTCACCGATGGCGAGGACGGATGATTTGCAATTTTTCCTTTTGTTGCCAGCGTTCTGCAGTTTGCTTGCTACTGTTCGTTCTTCGTATCGCCGTAGTTCTCATTCAAGAAACATTCTCGTAATGCAATAATTGAATGTGCTGCTGGTTCAAGCGTCAAGATGGCTTATTTTTTGTGCAAAATAGTTTACATTGAAATTTACGTATTTGTGTGGCGAGCACACTTGAAGCAATGACAGTGCCGCAATGCGTGACAATTTAAAACTCTTATTATCTTTATAATTTCTATAATACTATAATTCAAGCCATCATGTGCGTGCGTTGTTTCTAGTCGGAGTCATTTCACATATTTACAAATGTATTTCCTCTCCTCATAACTTTGTGGCGGCTGTCTCTGCATTGAGTTACTACAGCATATCAACTACTTTCCTTCATTGACATTTTCCAGAACAGCGGTGAAGACTGACACCGCGAACGACCTACAAGTGCACGCTAACGAACAAATACGAATCGTGTCACGGTAGCGTGTCGTGAAATGTAACCCGAACTGGATAGCAACGGCAGCTGACTCATCATTACGTGTCCGCTACTAGCCAACACCGATCCCGAGTTTTATCTGCCTATCTCGAATCCGCATGGTCCGACGCACCATCGCATATTCCCTCTGTGTTTTACCTCAGCATGGCGGTTTGAAATCTATTGGCGATTATGCTATCCAGCATCATTGTACTGATATTCATGCAGGAGTAGATAAATCGAAAGATCTATCTTCGATTATCTTGGCTCCCTGCATACTTATACTATTACTGACGCGCCGATTCTTAACTGTGTGTCTGTTTTGCGTGCAGCTTGCGATTAGAATTTTGATAAGCATTGCCTTCATTGACCAGAACGAATAAGGTCACCTGACAGGTAAAAAGCCAATGAGTAAGCGTCAAATGAGGTTGAGGCGCGTATCCACGTAAGGCTATTCCGGCTATAATGGGTGCCTTTTTTTTCCTAAGCAACGCCCCCGCGAACGTGACAATAATCTTTAATACTAACTAGTAAGAACGACCTCCTTACGCTGAGATCCCCATCGATGGCACCTGTGGCTGAAGGAAGGGCGTCGTTGTTTCTAGGAAAAAGTCGCGTAAGCGTAGGGCAGTAGAGTTTTTTCCTGCTCAAAGGATACTCTACAAGGATACTCTCCGGAGGATACTGCTCAAGGTTTTATGAAAATTTTAGCCGAATTTTTTATTTTCAACTTTTATATCGATGCTAAGCACTAGATGTCACGCTGTGTACATGCTCATTTCTCCAATAATATCGGTACAATGTGAACTTGTCAGACGCGTTTTGGCTGCCGCGCGTACATGTGTAAGTGAGCCGCGGCGGACGTCAGAAAAGACGCTGATTTCTCCGTTTCAAATTTCTGACGTTAATAGTCGATTGTAATAAGATGGATATTTCTGCTGTGATTACAACTCGGAATAATTTGATTTTACACAATCGTTTTAATGTAAGCATATTGCGTAAAAAAGTGCGTCAAGAATTTTATCAGTTACGTATTTATGAGTTATGTCTCTTTATTCGCAAAAATCTTTAATTGAAACGTGCGACTTGAATTTTAGGCAGTTTTTTTTAATTTTTCTACGGTAATATATGAATACTATAAAAGAAAAAATCCTGATGCACCTATTTTGGAAGCAATATTTTTCTTAACATGTGGCGAAAATTTATGTATGCGCTCAACTCTTTCTGGTAAACTTGAGAAATATCTGAAAGATACCATTTTTACATAAACATTCAGCAAATTTTTTGTGGTAACATAATTAGGCTGCTCGAAATTTCATAGAAATTATTTTTGGCCTTGAGCAATAAAGATATATCTCCTCTAATAAATAAGAAACAAGTGATTGAATTCGATTATTCGTCAATAAACGATTACAATCTTCATTAAGCATAACCGTGCAAAAAGGTATGAAGAGTACCCTTTAATGTCGAATGACGAGCTCATAGCAAATGTGTTAATGTTTTTTCATTTATTACGCGTTAAAGAAAGTGGCATGCAGTAAGTCAATGAAAGCGCGAGCCATTTGTAACACAATTTAGCTTCGGTCATGGTATAATTCCTGATATATATTTATTTATTAGATAAATTTTGGTTATTATACGATATAGTTCGTTTCGGCGTAAGGACGAATAAGATATACAAAACTCGCGTGTTAATAAACAATGAATTAGCAATAATTTTCTGTTTACGCCTTGATCAGTGGTGTTTCCATTTATATTTTACTGCCTTCGCAACGACGCCGCACCCAGCCCCCCGGTCTATGCGCGCATCCGCATTACATGGGTTACGCTGATTCCTGCTGCTACTGAATACTGTTGCTTCATCAGCGAAGAGACGAATGACGACGGGATGCCGATGACGATGATGATGATGATGATGACGCATGATAGATTGTGACGCCCGTGTACCACAAAAGCAACACTACATATAGAACAATAACTAGTAAGCAGTCTGCAATGATATATATATATTGTCTTGTGATGTTTATTTGATAATATATAAATCAAGATATTTTTTCAAGCAACGGTGGGCGATGAATAGCAACAGCAGGCAAGTAGATATCATCTTACTATATTAGGAAAAGTCCTGGCTTAGCAAGACTTGCTGCAATACCGATGAATGCCGAAACATTAAAATAAGTCACGGCGGAGTGAAAGCAGGCAGAAAATTAAATTCATAAATGCCCACGTGACGAGGCTCTATAACGTCTTCTACAATCGATGACCGCAATTAATGTAGCGATGAGCGCTGCCCAATATATGTAAAACATTTCATTCCTGTCACTATTATATCATGAATTTTCTTCTAGCTTCTTTCTACCACATATGCGTCTCTTGTTTTACCAAATTTTCTCAAGCTTTTTACTGCATCATCTGTTCATCCTCAATCCGTAGCACGCTTCGGCCCCCACAACCTACTATCCCTACTATCGCATAACCTACTGACCTATACAATACACGCCTCGACTCCCCCCCCCCGCCCCCCCCCCCCCCCCCCCCCCCCCCTCCCCCCCCCCCCCCCCCCCCCCCCCCCCCGGCCCCCCCCCCCCCCCCCCCCCCCCCCCCCGCCCCCCCGCCCCCCCCCCCCCCCCCCCCCCCCCCCCCCGTCCCCCCCGCCCGCCCGCCCCCCCCCCCCCCCCCCCCCCCCCCCCCCCCCCCCCCCGCCACCCCCCCCCCCCCCCCCCCCCCCCCAAGGCCCCCGCCCCCCCCGCCCCCCCCGCCCCCCCCGTTCCCCCCCCCCCCCCCCCTCCCCCCCCCCCCCCCCCCCCCCCCCCCCCCCCCCCCCCCCCCCCCCCCCCCCCCCCCCCCCCCCCCCCGCCCCCCCCCCCCCCCCCCCCCCCCCCCCCCCCCCCCCCCGCCGGAACCCCCCCCCCCCCCCCCGCCCCCCCCCCGCCCCCCCCCCCCCCCCCCCCCCCCCCCCCCCCCCCCCCCCCCCCCCCCCCCCCCCCCCCCCCCCCCCCCCCCCCCCCCCCCCCCCCCCCCCCCCCCCCCCCCGCCCCCCCCCCCCCCCCCCCCCCCCCCCCCCCCCCCCCCCCCCCCCCCCCCCCCCCCCCCCCCCCCCCCCCCCCACCCCCCCCCCCCCCCCCCCCCCCCCCCCCCCCACCCCCCCCCCCCCCCCCCCCCCCCCCCCCCCCCCCCCCCCCCCCCCCCCCCCCCCCCCCCCCCCCCCCCCCCCCCCCCCCCCCCCCCCCCCCGTCGCCCCCCCCCCCCCCCCCCCCCCCCCCCCCCCCCCGCCCCCCCCCCCCCCCCCCCCCCCCCCCCCCCCCCCCGAAACCGCCCTACATGATATTTCACAACCGTGTTACGTTCCCGCGTATCAGCTCCTCTCTAACACCGCTTCTTCGTCTCTTCAATCCTCTCCTTACAGTCTCCAGTTTAGTAGAGATATCGCACAACAGCAGTTCTATTAAGTCAATCGGTTTATTAAGACCTAGAACAACGCTCATAAGGGCGCCATCTAGCGTACCGCAGAAACGCAGCCACATTGTGAAAATGATGGCAACGACGGTTAGTTTTTATATAATTATAAAAAGCGAATTATATAGCGAATTAAAGTCGAAATAAAAGGACAAAATTATAAAAGCAAAAAATTCACTGGTACTTTTGCCGACGTACATTCAATCGAGGCAGGCGGTGGACCTTCGACATCGGAGATTTCGGGGAAGTCCATCATGACCGATGTTGATGCCTCGCAGACGCGCCTGCTGCTCGCTCGCCACACCAGCTGCTGAGCACTCGGGTACAGTTTTACGTCCGTCAGCAGCCGGCCTCGTGGCACGATCCGTATTAGGGCCATCATTCCGTCTGGCGCGTCTACGGTCACATAACACGCGGCACCCCATGCGTCAGGCGCGAAATGCTTGTTATCCGGGGCGCGCGTCGTACCACTGCGTCAGGCTTTCTCCGTCATGGTTGAGGACGTGCGGTTGTTCGGCCAGGGCGAGTACAGCCACTCGGTGGCGCTCCAAAACCAACCGATGCTTGTTTCCACGCTCGATGTACCCTGGATAGAGTACGAATCACGTGTTGATTACTCGCGTCCGAATCGCGACTCCCAGCGTTTAGCTCTGGTAAACGGCGACGCGCCTTAGGGCGGCGACTGGGACCCATGATGTCTTCGAAGGTGCGGAGTAGAAAGTGTTTGAGTTTCTCAGTGTTTGCGCCGTCCATGCGGTAGAAGTTCTGGAAGTGCAGAAAATGACACCTCGTCGCGGTGCGCGTCGAGAAACGTCTGGCGTCTCACTGCATGACCAGCGCTTCGCCGCGATGCCCGTAGAAGCCGTGAAAGAAGAACCAGTCGTCAGGTGACGTTCTTCTGTCGCCGTCCTGACGTCGAAGTAGGCGGATCGGCCGTCAGCTGCTGCGTCCGTCATGTTCTTGCGGTTACTTTCGGGGTTGACTGTTGTCCTTACTGTGGAGACTGTATCTTTCTGATGGCGATGTCAAGATCGTTTGTTGTTGTGCAGTTCCTGTTGAACTAAGTTACCTGGAGTACTGGTGTTAGCTGTGTATCGTTGATATAGCGGGTCCATGTGAATTAGTATTTGGTGTTGCTGTATAATGTTTGATGTAGGCGCGTTCCTGTGAATTAGTATTGTGGTGTTGCTGTATAATGTTGATGTAGGAGCGTCCTGTTGATTAGTATTGGTGTTGCTGTATATGTTGATGTAGCGGTTCCTGTTGAATTAGTATTTGGTGTTGCTGTATATGTTGATGTAGCGGTTCCTGTTGAATTAAGTAACTGTGGTGTTTGCTGTGTATGTGAGTGTATCGGTTCCTGTTGAATTAGTATTTGTGTTGCTGTATAATGTTGATGTGTAACACACGTTCCTAGTTTAGAATTAGTAATTTGGTGTTGCTGGTATATGTTGATTGTAGCGGTTGCGCTGTTGAATAAGTAATTTGGTGTTGCTGTATATGTTGATGTATGCGGTTCCTGTTTGAATTAGTATTGTGTTGCGCTGTATATGTGATGTAGCGGTTCCTGTTGAATTAGTGATTTGGTGTTTGCTGTATATTTCGATGTAAGCCGGTTCCAAATTAGTGTTTGGTGTTGCTGTGTGATGTTTGATGTAGGGCGGTTCCTGTGAAAATTAGTATGTGGTGTTCTGTGGTATGTTGATGTAGCGGTTCCTGTTGAATAGATTATGTATGTTGCTGTAAATGTTGACTGTAGCAGTTGCCTGTAGAATTAGTATTTGGTGTTGCTGTATAAACTGTTGATGTAGGCGTTTTTCCTGTTTGAATTAGTATTTGGTGTTGCTGTGTATGTTGATGTAGCAGTTCCTGTTGAAATTAGTATTTCGGTGTTGCTGTATATGTTGATGTACGCGTTCCTGTTGAATTAGGTATTCTGGTGTTGCTGTATATGTTGATGTACAGTTCCCTGTTAAATTAGTATTGTGTTACTGTAATATCGTTGATGGGTAAGGCAATCTCCTTTTGAATAGTAATTTGGTGTTGCTGTATATGTTGATGTACGCGGTTCCTGTTGAATTAGTATTTGTGTTGCTGGTAGTAACTGTTTGATGTAAGGCGGTCCTGTTGAATTATATTTGGTGTTTGACTGGTAGTATGTTATGTAGGCGTTCCTGTTGAATTAGGTGAGTTTGGTGTTGCTGTGTCATGTTGATGTACAAGTTCCTGTTGAAGTTAGTATTTGGTGTTGCTGTATATGTTGATGTAGCAGTTCCTGTTGAAGTTAGGTATTGAGTGTTGCGTATAATGTTTTATAGGTAGCGGGTCCTGTTGAATTAAGTATTTGGTGTGCTGTATATTTGATGTAGCGGTTCCTGTTGAATTAGTATTTGGTGTTGCTGTAATATAATGTTGATGTAGCCGGTCCTGTTGAATTAGTATTTTGGTGTTGCATGTATATGTTGATGTAGCGTTCCTGTTTGAATTAGTGCACTTTGGTGTGCTCTGGTATAGTTTGATTGTAGCGTTCCATGTTGAATTAGTATTTGGTGTTGCTGTATATGTTGATCGTAGCGGTTGCCTGTTGATTAAGTATTTGGTGTTGCCTGTATATGTTGATGTAAGGCAGTTCCGCTGTGAATTTAAGTTGTGGTGTTGCCTGTGTGAGTGTTGATACGTAGCGGGGTCCTGTTGAATTAGTATTTGGTGTGCTGTATACTGGTTGAAGTAAGCGGTTCCTGTTGAATTAGTAATTTGGTGTTGCCTGTATATGTTGATGTACGGTTTCCTGTTTGAATTAAGTATTTGGTGTTGCGCTGTGCTATGTTGATGTAGGCAGTTTCCTGTTGAATTTAGTATATTGTGTTGATGTATATGTTGATAGTAGTCGGTCCTGTTGAATTAAGTATTTGTGTTGGCTGTATATGTTGATGTAGCGGTTCGCTGTTGAAGTGGAGTATATTGGTGTTCTGTAATACGGGGTGTTTGATGTAGCGGTTCCTGTTGAAATTAGTATTTGGTGTTGCTGTTATATGTTGATGTAGCGGGTCCATGTTTGAATTTAGTATATGTGTTGCCTGCGTATACTGCTTGATGTAGCGGTCCTGTTGAATTAGTATTTGGTGTTGGCCTGTATTATGTTGATGTAGCGGTTCCTGTTGAATTAGTATTTGGTGTGCTAGTTAATAATGTTGATGTAGCGGTTTCCCTGTTGAATTAGTATTTGGTGTTGCTGTATACAGTTGATGTAGCGGTTCCTAGTTTGAATTAGTATTTGGTGTTGGCTGTATATGTTGACTGTAGCGCGTTTCCTGTTGAATGGTAGTATGTGTGTTGCTGTGTATGTTGATGTAGCGGTTCCTGTGAATTAGTATTCTGGTGTGCTGCTATAGTTGATGTAGCAGTTGCCTGTTGAATTAAGGTATTTGAGTGTTGCTGTAATATGTTGATGTAGCGCGTTCCCTGTTGAATGTATACGTGGTGTTGCTGTATATGTTGATGTAGCGGTTTAGCGCGTGTTGCAATAGTACTGTGTGCTGTCATATGTTGATGTAGCGGTTCCTGTTGAATTAGATTTGGTGTTGCTAGCAGTGTATGTCTGATGTACGGTTCCCTGTTGAATTAGTATTTGGTGTTTGCGTCGTATGTGTTGATCGTAAGCGGTTCCTGTTGAAACTAGTAATTTGATGTTGCTGCGTATTATGTTGATGTAGCAAGTTCCTCGGTACAATTAGTATTTGGTGTTTACTCGTATATGTGATGTGCAAGCAATTCTCTTTTGAATTAGTATTTGGGTGTTGCTGTATATGTTGATGTAGCGGTCCTGTTGAATTAGTATTTGGTGTTTGCTTGTATATGTTGGATGTAAGCGGTCCTGTTGAATTAGTATGTTGGTGTTGCCTGTGTATGTTGATGTAGCGGTCCTGTTGAATTAGTATGTGGGTGTTGCTCGTATATGTTGATGTATGCGGTTCCTGTTGAATTAGTATTTGGTGTTGCTTGTATAATGGTTGATGTAGCAGTTACCTGTGAATTAGTATTTGGTGTTGCTGTATATGTTGAATGTAGCGGTTCCTGTTGAATTACGTATTTGGGTGTTGCTGTATATGTTGATGTAGGCGGTTCCTGTTGAATTAGTACGTGGTGTTGCTGTATAGATTTGAGATGTAGCGGTTCCTGTTGAATTTAAGTATTTGGTGTTGGCTGTGTATGTTGAACTTAGCGGTTCCTG
>NW_014581124.1:11339-12427 GCF_000485595.1 Priapulus caudatus
CACAATTTAGCTTCGGTCATGGTATATTCCTGATATATATTTATTTATTAATAATTTTGGTTATTATACGATATATTCGTTTCGGCGTAAGGACGAAATAAGATATACAAAAATCGCGTTTAATAAACAATGAAGCAATAATTGTCTGTTTACCCTTGATCGTTGATGTTTCATTTATATTTACTCCTTTGCAACATGCATGGGTTCGCTGATTCCTGCTGCTACTGATAATGTTGCTCATCACGAAGAGAAGACGACGACGAGGATGCCGATGCCAATGACGATGATGATGATGACGATGATGATGATGATGACGATGACGATGCCGATGACGATGATGATGATGATGATGACGATGATGATGGTGACGCCGTGTACGCAAAGCAACACTAGCATATAGAACAATAACTAGTAACAGTCTGCATGATATATATATATATATATATGTCTGTGATGTTTATTTGATATATATAAATCAAGATATTTCAGCACGGTGGCGATGATAGCAACAGCAGCAAGTAGATATCACCTTATATATTAGGAAATTCCTGGCTATCAAGACTTGCTCAATACGATGAATGCCGAAACATTAAAATAAGTCACCGAGTGAAAGCAGGCAGAAATTAAATTCATAAATGCCCACGTGACGAGGCTCTATAACGTCTTCTTACAATCATGAACCGCATTAATGTAGCGAGACGCAATTAATGTAACATTTCATTCTGTCACTATTACATCATGATTTTCTTCTACTTCTTCTACCACATATCTCTTTGTTTACCATTTTCTCAAGCTTTTTACTGTCATCTCTGTTCCATCCTCAAATCCCGTAGCACCCTACCCCCACAACCTACTATACCTACTATCCTAACCTACTACCTAACCTACTTATTAAGCTAAACAACCGCTCATAAGGGCGACATCTAGCGTACCGCAGACACGCAGCCACATTGTGAAAAGGATGGCAACGGACGGTTAGTTTTATATAATTATAAAAGCGAATTATATAGCGAATTAAATCGAATAAAGGCAAAATTATAAAAGCAAAAAATTCACTACTTTTCCCTGTAATTCAATTCGAGAACGGT
>NW_014581125.1:0-432 GCF_000485595.1 Priapulus caudatus
ACGCACACACACACATGCACACAGACACACGCACGCACGCACTCTTACACACACACGCACACACACACACGCACACACACACATGCACACAGACACACGCACGCACGCACTCTTACACACACACGCACACACACACACACGCACGCACGCACGCACGCGCACACACGCACACACGCACACACACGCGTGCACGCGCACACACACACACGCACGCACGCGTACGTCTACGCCAAAAAATCAATGCCTATGAATGTATTCGTACGTCGCACGCCAGTATTGATAACACGTAACATGAGCAACGAGTGTGTACGTGTGTGTGTGTGTGTGTGTGTGTGTGTGTGTGTGTGTGTGTGTGTGTGTGTGTGTGTGTGTGTGTGTGTGTGTGTGTGTGTGTGTGTGTGTGTGTGTGTGTGTGTGTGTGTGTGTGTGTGT
>NW_014581125.1:6484-7639 GCF_000485595.1 Priapulus caudatus
CAGAGAGAGAGCAGGCGAGAAAGAAAGAAAGACAGACACACACACAGCGAGAGAGAGAGAGAGAGAGAGAGAGAGAGAGAGAGAGAGAGAGAGAGAGAGGGAGAGAGAGAGAGAGAGAGAGAGAGACAGACAGAATAAGAGAGAGAGAGAGAGCAAAAAATAGAGAGAGGCGCGAAACTGCACGGGCACACCGAGGGAAGGGATGAGTGCAAAATGCCGCGGATACAGAAAAAAATTGTACTTTGAAATCAGGAACCAACCTGTGGGCACAGCCACGACATGCCGTACGTAGTTAATCTAGGAGGCGGGACACGTCCTGTCCACATGAGAAGGGGGAGGGAGAGGGGAGAAGCGAGACAACACACGGGGGAGGAATCACGCCCGCATGGCAGCGGACAAACACCTCCCCCTCCCCCCTCCCCCTCCCAGCAGACGACAACCAGGCAGACGCCGACGTTATTACGTACCCCGCATAGAGATAAAAAGAATTTCTCGCCCAGCGACGATAGCGACAACTATACGATGTACACTGATGCATCATGGGCGTGCAATCCTAATTCTGCATGAGGATAAAAAGAAATTTATTTCGCGCGCGAGAGAGAGAGGAGAGAAGAGGAAATGACGCTTCAGGGATAGATGGCGGCTTAGATACTCACACCCGGTTTTACGTACGCGCACAGAAAGAGAGAGAGNTCCTCATCATCATCATCATCGTCGTCATCATCAGCATCCTCCTCCTCCTCCTCCTTCTCATCATCATCATCATCATCATCATCATCATCATCCATCATTTACAGCGTTAAGTCATCATCAGCATCCTCCTCCTCATCATCATTATCATCGTCGTCATCATCATCATCGTCGTCATCATCAGCATCCTCCTCCTCATCATCATCATCATCATCGTCGTCGTCATCATCATCACAGCATCCTCATCTTTCGTTAGATAGTGTAATGCCATCAGCAGCATCACCAGCTTCCTCATCCTTCATTAGACAGCGTAAAGTCATCAACAGCTTCCTCCTCATCATCATCATCATCATCGTCGTCGTCATCATCATCAACAGCTTCCTCATCCTTCATTAGACAGCGTAAAGTCATCAACAGCTTCCTCCTCATCATCATCATCATCATCGTCGTCGTCATCACCATCAC
>NW_014581125.1:7847-12421 GCF_000485595.1 Priapulus caudatus
GACTTAACGAGAGCAAGAGACAGACAGACAGATCGAGAGAGCGATGAGAGAGAGAGAGGGAGAGAGAGAGAGAGAGAAGAGAGAGAAGGAGAGAGAGAGAGGAGAGAGAGATGAGTATTACGATGAGAGTGATGACGATGGAGTGAGGAGAGTAAGGGGAGTGAGAGACTTGAGGGTGGGGGATATATAATGAGAGAGAGATGAGGAGGGATGAGGAGAAGAGAGACGAGAGAGAGAGAGAGGGAGAGAGAGTCAGATGAGGCAGAGAAGAGAGAGATGGTGAGATGACTGAGAGAGGACAGAGAGACAGACCGACAGACAAGAAAGAGAAGAGAGAGAAGAGTTGAGGACAGCGAATAAGAGAGATGAATGAGAGGAGTTCGGAGAGAAGAGAGAGATGAGAGAAGAGAGGGTAGACGAGACAGACAGAACAGACAAGACTCAGCAGTGAAGAGAAAGCGGAGAGAGAGACGCAGGAGACAGACAGACTAGACAGGACAGACAGCAGACAGGACTAGACAGAGAGAGAGAGACGTTGGAGAGAGAGAGATGAGAGCTTCGTGAGAGAGAGAGACAGACAGACAGAGAGAAAGAGAGATGAAGAGATCAGATTCGCCAACAGGACAATCTCCCTATTTGTCAATACTCATCAAAAAACTTACCAGTAAGGAACTTACCGAGTCGCTTACCATCAGCGTAACACTTCAGCGCCATCACTACATACTCTCGCTAATTGTCATTTATAACTCGCTACTGAACACAAACACAATCGCAGGCGGCCTATGGGGTCAGGTGGTCGCAGAGCTCAAATATCTAGAGTAATGGAGGGACTCTCCTGCTTCCCCATTCTCGCACCCAACAGGTTCGCGATCGCCTCGGTAAGACGCGTGACATTCAGCTGAGGACTTGCGTGCGGCCCTCGGTTGTAGGACATTGGCTTTCTGGCTTCTGAGTGTGATGGCGCTGACGACGACGGCGATGTTTTGGCACAGCACTCCGGCATCTTTCGTCATCTGACGACAGGTGAGCCCTGCACACCTCCTGTCGCGTCGCTCCGAGCATCTTTCTCTTACCGGCTTGGCAAGCAGTAGGGACTTCCTCCAGGAACCATTCCCGGTGGGAGGAGTGAGTGACGAGGGGGTAGCTCCCTTCTCCCCTTCGCCCGCAAAATCAACGTAAACCATACTAAAATGGCAACGGTGCGACGACCGATCGACGATCGTAGACGATGTACTTGGCTGACTGATAGCAACGACGAGGAGTAGCGAGCGAATGGTCGGGGGAAAAGGGGAGAGCCACGTCTCGTCAGCCTTCCAGCATCCTTCCTCTAGCGCAGCTGCGGTAATAGAGGAGTTAGACCTCAGCTCACCACGTAACTTACTACTTACTACTACCTGCCCGTGCGCTCTCTGCTGATGTGGGTCAGCTCCCTTTTATGGCTTGGTTGGGAGGGGAGAGGTGTGGAGCCACGCTCGTCACCTCCCCTGCTCTCTGCATGTGTGTGGTCGCCTCCCGTTATGGTTCTGGCGTGAGTGATGGGGGAGAGGGGGAGCCACAGCTCGTCACCTCCCTCCTCTCGCTCCTGTGTGGCGTCAGTTCCCTTTCTGGCTGCGATGAGGA
This sequence comes from Priapulus caudatus, assembly GCF_000485595.1. Taxonomy (NCBI): domain Eukaryota; kingdom Metazoa; phylum Priapulida; class Priapulimorpha; order Priapulimorphida; family Priapulidae; genus Priapulus; species Priapulus caudatus. The sequence continues at coordinate 9,468 of NW_014581125.1, forward strand.
GGGTGAGCCTGGGAGGAGGGAGCCACTTCGTCACTCCCTTCGCTCTCTGCCCTCTGTGTGGCGTTCGTAGCTCCTCTTTTCTGCGTGCTGTGAGGAGGGGGAGAGGGGGAGTGCCACGACTCGTCACCTCCCTCGCACTCTTTGATGTGCAGGTCAGTTCCCCTCCTGCCTTGCCGTGGCGAGTGATGTAGTTGTTTATACCTAGCCCGTGGCTGCCTTCTCCGTGGCCACACGCCCTGCCTTTCCCCTTGCAGCAACTCTCCTCTTCCTCCGTGGTTGCAGTACCTAGCCGTGGGTAGTATCTGGATCCCGTATCTAGTGTAGTGATGCAGAAATCATGCGTGTGAACGTTCCCTACACTAGCCGGGGTTGACCGCCCCGTAGGTTCAAGGATAGAGACGATGTCCAGGACGGTGAAAGGATAGGATGATGTTTATTACTGAACGTGCTCTCTATCCTTGAGCCGCAGTTACACAGTCGCTCACTGTCTAGTTGTGTAAGTTGTAGTTGTGACTATCCAAAGTTATCCGCAATGATCACTAGCGTTCTCATCATCGTCTTCATCGTCGGCAGCTGCTGCTGCTGCTGCAGCATCTTCGGCGACGAAGCCCGACACGCTGGCATCAGTACCAACTCTGCTGCTGCTGTTACTGCTGCTGCTGGTGGTGACGCTGCTGCTATAGCTGGTGATGATGATGCTGCTACTACTACTGTTGTCACTGCTGCTCCTGCTGCTGCTGCTACTTTTGTTGTTACTACTACTGCTGCTGCTGCTGCTGCTGTTACTGTTACTGTTGCTGCTGCTAATGCTACTACAGCTGCTGCTGCTGCTACTACTACTGCTGTCACTGCTGCTGCTACTGCTGCTGCTGCTGCTGCTACTACTACTACTACTACTGTCACTGCTGTTCCTTCTGTCACTGCTGCTGCTGCTGCTGCTCCTGCTCCTGCTACTGCTGCCGCTCCTCCTGCTGCTGCCCAGACAGCTGACCGCGCGCTAGCACGGACACATGCCTTACTGAGATCCCCTTCTCTCTCGCTAGCCATGCGCTGAGCCGCAGCTCTCTCACACGAATCAGCTCCTAGACGGTCACGAGTCTAATTAGCATCGTTCTCCTACCGGCCGCTGTCCGGCGGACGATGCGATGCGATAGCGGCGTCGGTGGAAGTCTAAGCGGGGTCCGTGAGCGTGTGATGGGGAGGGGGTGGGGCGGGTTAGTCGCTCGCACACATCTCTCTACTCGTCCTCGCGTGCAATGTTTACGTCGAATAAACACACTAGCGATTCGGAACTGTACGCACCACACGCAAACAGCATCGCAAGCTCACGACACAGCACCGCAGCGCCCGCGCACCGCACGCACCCACGCAGCGCACGCACAGAGCGGCACGCACATTGCACACGCACACTGACGCACGCACGCACGCGCACAGCGCGGCGCACACGCACGCACACGCACTGAGCACGCAGCGCACGGGCGCACGCGCACGGCACACGCGTACGCACGCACAGCACGCACCAACGCACGCCCACACGAGCAACACGCACACGCACCGATCGCACATGCACACGCACTACGCGTAACGCACGCACACCGCACGCACTGCACGCACACCACACACACGATCCTTTTTACTAACTGGTGGCGTGGGGCACAGGCGGTTGTTTGCCGTCCGTAGCGACTCCGCGGAATTTCAGTTGGGCGCGTACACGAATATTTTCAAGCTGACCACGTCGTAATTTTGGCATAACACACGAACGCGAAAAACTACAACGAGAGCTCTCCTGTTTGCATTCGCCTTGCGCGCCACGCGGCGTGTACCGCGAGCAAATTACAGCATATTAACCAGTCTACAGTTACAGGTCTGAGGGAGGGGAGCGACGCATCAGCGTGCGTAACTCACACGCACTGCTAGGTTTTCCTCTGCTCTCGTCTCTGTCTCTGGTCTCTGTTCTGTCTCTGTCTCGCTCTCGCTCTCGCTCATCTCTCTCTCTTGTAGCTCTCTCACTGCTCTCCTCTCCTCTCTCGCTCTGCGCTCTCGTTTCGTGGAAGGCGGGTCTCGTCATCTCTCTCTCTTCTCTCTCTCTCTCTCTGCTCTCTCCGCGCGTCTCTCTGCTCTCCTCTCTTCCCCTCCCTCCCCCTCCTCTCCCCGCGCCTCTCTCCTGCCCTCCCCCTTCTCTCGCCTCTCTCCATGCTCTAATCGCTCTTCTTCCCCCTGCCTCTCTCATTCGTCATTCGCGCTCGCGTCCGTCCGTCCGTACGCGTCCGTCCGCTCGTCGTCGTCGCGTTCCGTCCGTCCGTACCGTCGTCCGTCGTCCCGTCCGTGCCCGTGCCGGTCCGTCGTCCCTGCGGTGATGAGCCTATCTCGTGTCTATTTACCGGCGCCGCATGTTAACCCGGCAGCTAGAGCAAACGGAGGCGGCAGCGGCGAAGCGAGTGGCGGCGGCGGCAGCGCGGCGGCAGGCGGCAGCGCTTACCGTCTCACGATATACATGCTGATTGCAATCACGAACGAGAGAGAGAGAGAAGCGAGAGAGAGAAGAGAGAGAGGAGAGAGAGAGCAGAGAGAGAGAGCGAGAGAGCGCGAGAGAGAGAGAGAGAGAGAGAGAGAGAGAGAAAGAGACAGCGCGCAAGAACTCGCAGCTTCCGTACGCGCGCGAGAGAGTAGATTGGTAATAGCACGGAGGTGAAGCCGCGCTGTAGGGCTTCAGTAAGGGATGCTGAGGGCTGGGAGACACAGGCGGCAGGCAGCGTGATGAGATGAGATGTGAGTGTGATCAGATCAGATCATCGCTCGGACGGTGATGAGTACAGTAAGCTAGTTAGCTCGCATCATTATCGTCATCGTCGTCATCGTCGTCATCGTCGTCATCATCATCATCATCATCATCATCATCATCATCATCATCATCATCCTTCATTTACAGCGTTAAGTCATCATCAGCATCCTCC
>NW_014581126.1:0-673 GCF_000485595.1 Priapulus caudatus
TCTCGTCTCTCTCTCTCTCTTGCTCTCTCCTCTCTCTCTCTCTACTCTTCTCTCTCTCGTCTCTCGTCTCGTCTCTCTCTCTCTCTTGCTCTTTCTCTCTCTCTCTCTCTTTCTCTGTCGCTCTCTCTCTGCGTGCGCGCGCGCGTGTGTGCATGTGCGTACGTGCGCGCACGTGCGTGCGTCTGTGTTCCTGTCTGTCTGTTCATATGCCTGTCGGTATATCAACACATTATACATGTATACATAATTATAATACGTGTATGACATGTATGCGCGTATATATGTGTATTTATGTATGTATATTTATGTATGTATATCTATTGTTATTGCATGTATTTGCCATGTCTTTCCCTCTATCTATCTCTGTATCTCTCTGTATCTCTGTCTGTGAGTGCGCGCGGGACGGTCGATCGGTTCCGGTTACCGCCTGCAGGTGGCGAGCGTGGAGCTTTGTTCGCTCGCACGTGCGAGTTTTCATGAATACATTGATGACGCGACGAAGCCGCTAAGTGCACCGCTGCTGCTGCTGCTGCCGCTGCTGCTGCTGGTGGTGGTGGTAGTGGTGCTGCTACTGCTGCTGCTGCTGCTGCTGCTGCTGCTCTGCTGCTGGTGGTGCTGCTACTGCTGCTGCTACTGCTGCTGCTGCTGCTGCTGCTGCTGCTCTGCTGCTGGT
>NW_014581126.1:1380-2758 GCF_000485595.1 Priapulus caudatus
CGATTGCCACGAAGCAGCGCAGCAAGGGCGGCGGAACCGGGGGGGGGGGGACCCCCCAAAAAAATATTATTATTATTATAATTAGTAATTTATGTCTTTTTTTTATGAATTATTCCTAAAACTTAGGCCTAGGTCCTATATTTATCTATGTTCCTGTATATACTATATTCTATTCACTAATACATTAACTCTGTAGGTTACTTTGTGCCCTTTTTACATGATAAACGTGCCTTTTTTACATGATAAACGTGCCCTTTTTTGGCTTTGCCCCCCCAAAAAATTAAATACGTTTCGCCGCCCTTGGCAGCGCTGACCTCATACATGACCTGACCTGACCTGACCTGACCTTACATGGTGTGACGTAACCTTACATGATCTGTCGTGACCTTACATGATCTGGCGTGACCTTACATGATGTCACGTAACCTTACATGACCTGTCGTGACCTTACATGATGTGACGTCACCTTACATGACCTGTCATGACCTTACATGATGTCATGTAACTTTACATCATGTCACGTAACCTTACATGACCTCATATGATCTCATATGACCTCATATGGCATGACCTGAGGTAATGACATTTTTGTAATGACCTCCACTCACAGACACGGACACACATGGTCACAGGTGAATCAGCTAATGTCAGATTTACCTTATGACTTACCTATGTGACTTAGCTTATATATATCTTACCTGTAAATGTATACCTTGCCCGCGTGTTTTTCCTGCAGACGTGACGTCATAGCGGTCACGTGACGTGTCGGGCGGGGACGGCCAGCGGCGACGTCGCTTGTTTTTTCCGTCGTCGCCGCCGCCGCAACAGCAATCGCCAATCAACTCTATTGCGATCAATGTTTAATTGCTCAATTAATTCTTAATAGTCTGCATGTTGGACGGAGGCGGCGGCTGCGCGGAGTTTAGACGGGCGCTGCGTCCCACCAGCCGGGGGGCGGCGACCGCGCTGCGGAGGTCGCGGCGGCAGTCTACGGCTCTTAGCTGATTAGATTTTTTTATGGCTGCGAGGAAAACAAACGACTTGGAACAAGACGGACATTGCTGGGAGAAGAGGAGGAGGAGGGAGAGGACGAGGAGGGGGAGGGAGAGGGAGGAGGAGAGAGGAGGGGGTGAGGAAGGGGTCTTGTGTGCAGCTGTAACGAGGCATGAATGCCTCGTATTTCTATTTTATACGTATCTTATTTCTATAAATATTCGTATTCGTATTTTATGTGATGCTTCGTAGTTCTAGAGTGTAATCTCCTTACTTGATTTTCCCTGCTTCTCTCGTCTCTCTCTCTCTTCATCTCTCTCCTCCTCTCTCCTCTCTCTTTCTCTCCTCTCCTCTCTCTCCTCTCTCTCTCTCTCTCTCTTCTCTC
>NW_014581126.1:3822-4857 GCF_000485595.1 Priapulus caudatus
GCCTCCTCCGCCTCCTCCGCCTCCTCCGCCGCGCCGACTCCATCGCCGTCGTTTACTCCGTTCAAACGCCGATCGCTCACGTGGATCTACCTCCTGGACCTACAGAGGGCAGCAGCGTCGGAGCTAGCGGTGGGTGAGAGCAGCAGCAGCAGCAGCAGCGCCCCCTGCTGTTACTACTGGTAGTTAACGTCAATGTCTTCGCACTAGAGTTTGTCCGTACGTCGAGTTCGAGCTCGAGTTCGAGCAAGTATAGACCTTTCTGCGGCCACTGTCGGAGGTGCGTAGCGGTAGCGGTGCGTAGCGGTGTGTAGCGGTATAGGTGCGTATCGTTTCGTAGCGGTAGAGGTGCGTATCGGTGCGTAGCGGTAGCGGTGCGTAGCTATATTTGGCTGCATAACTAGTCGTGCATAGCGGTGCGTAGCGATTTCGGTGCTGAGACTGCATTACGATGCATAGCGGTGCGTAGCATTGACTAGCGGCAATAGACTAGTGCTGGCACGATCGCCATCATCATCATCACGGTCACCGCCGCCGCCGAGCCAGACTCGTAGCGACCGCGCGCAACTTCGACACCACCTGGCGGTGCGACCGGCGCCACCTGGTTAAAGGTCTATAGCTGCGACGACTCGCTAGCCGCCCTAGTGTTACACACGCACGACCGCACGCACGCACGCCACCTGGCGGCCGCACGCGCGAACCACGCACTCGACAGCGCCACCTGGGTTCGATTTTGCCGCGCGCGATCGGTGTGGACGTGTGAATTGTAAAATTTTTAGAGCGAACAATCGCGCGAGATATGGTCAAAGCCGAACCGACAAACGCAGCGCACCCTCTGGTGGCAACAATGACCGGTGCTGCCCCCTCGGGGACGAACGCGAGCGAGTCTCCGGCGAAACGAAAGTCCGTCCGCAGTCCGACGGCGAAGGGCGAGGAGAGAAACAAGCGAGCGTCCGAGCGGCGCACGCCCGTCGTCGCCGCGACGATGCCCAAGAAGACGGACGCGGGGTCGCGGGGTCGGCGTGGGACGCGCGCGTC
>NW_014581126.1:7888-11197 GCF_000485595.1 Priapulus caudatus
CCCACCCCACCTCAAACCACCCCACCCCCTCCCCTCCCCACCTACACCATCACCTCTATCGCTACCTACACCCCACCAACCCACTAACGTGTCATAACTGCATTACGCACCTGTTAATTGCCTCGTTCACCTGCGAGCCCGCTGCCAACCTGCCACCTGTCATAGTGGCTTCCATTCAACAGAGCAGCCACCATATGGTCCACCCCCTCCCCCTCCCCCTCCTCCTCCTCTGTCTTCTCCGTTGCCAGAGCGCCCAGTAGACCGTGGTAGAAGGGAGGAAGCCGGGAGCGAAAACGGGAAGTGCGTGAAAGGGGAGGCCCGTACCGTCTCTATGTGATGTAGACCAACTGTCACCTAGCTACTCCCGCGTGTGTGAAGGAAGGGAGGAAGGGCCTGGACCGTCTCTCCGGGACACTGCCACCACTGCGTGCGTGGGTTAGGGATAACAAGAGGAGGTTCTGTGAGACTTGTGTGTAGCAAAGGTCGGTCTGGACCGCTGCTCCGGGTCCTGCACCACTACGTGTGTGGTTGGGATTAACACGTGAGACTTGTGTGTAGCAAAGGTCTGGACCGTCTCTACGGCATGCTGAACCACCGTCACTACCACCGCGTACATGCATTAGAGCCAGCTTGGACCGTCTCTACATCTCTACATACTCTCCTTGTCCATTCTCTGTGGCCGGTGCAGCTGTCCGGCTAAACGCCCGTCGCTGGTGGTGTGTGTTGTGTGTGTGCGCGCGGGGTCCGTCTGTGCGTGTGCGAGCGTGGTCGGCGGTGCGTGTGCCGAGTGTGGCGTGTGTGTGTGGTGTGGTGTCGTGTTGGCGTATGTGCTGCGTGCGTGTGCGTATGTGTTGTTGTGGAGGCCTGCACCGACGCTATACGGGGGTGAGCTGCACTCGTAACCACGTGTATTATGTGTGTTGTGTGTTATCTGTGAGAGGGAGTTCAACATGCTTATTACTCGATGAGTAAAGTTGATCAGTAAAGTCAACGATGAGCGAGAATCAGTGACTGGCTTCCGTTTCTCCGAGAAGATAGAGTAGGAGCATCGCCAGCTTCCTCCATCAGTACCACCGATGTGAAGTCGTGAACGACGGTCAGAGAGAGAGAGAGAGCTTTCCACGTAACATCTTCATCCTGAGTGCGTCAGCTTCCCCCATCAGTACCACCGGTGTGAACGACAGTCAAAGCGAAGGCTACGCGCAATAGCATCCTCATCCGGAGTGCCTCAGCTTCCCCCATCAGTACCACCGGTCAGCGGCACGCATGCCGGTAGCCGTCGCCGCGTCGCCGGCGCCCCCTCGTGGCGCGCGGGGCGGCATCCGCGTCCGCGTCGTCGCGCCGACGCACGAAGAGTTCGTCTGCTTGCTGCGCGCATGCGTCGAGGTAACGTCAGAGGTGGCGCCACGTGGCGTCAGCGTCGCGCGCGCGCGTGTTGTCATGGTTACCGTTGGCGGTGACCGCTGGAAGGAGACGAGGGGATGTGTGTGTGCGTGCGTGCGTGCGTGCGTGCGTGTATGCGTGTGTGTGCGTGCGTGCGTACGTCCGTGTGTGTGTGTGTGTGTGTTTCAAGATCACTGATGCTGTGCATCTATCTGCTATCTATGCTATACTGCAGATCTATTATCTATGATATATGATATATGATATATGATATATGATATATAATATATGATATATGATCTGATTTATTGTCAGTATGATTATCTATGTAACGCCTGACAGCCCGCAACCGCAGCTGATCATATGTCTGTCTGTCTGTCTGTCTGTCTGTCCATCTATCTATCTGTCTATATGCAATGCATATATATATATATATATGTATATATATATATGCCATGCAGCAGCAGCAGCGAACCCTGCCACACCACGCAATACTATGCTATACTATACTATGCTATGCTATTCCATACTATTCTATGCTATGCCGTACTATTCTATGCTATGCCATACTATTATATGCAATGCTACGCTATGCAATCCTATGCTATGCTATGCCATTCGATGCTATGCCATGCCATGCCATGCTATACTATGCTATGTGACGCTATACTACCANGACTGCTAGGCTATGCTGGCAGTAATGGCTGGCCTGCCACGCTGTGCTGACTGCTGCAGCCTGCTAGGCTATGCAGGCAGTAATTGCTGGCCTGCCACGCTGTGCTGACTGCTGCAGCCTGCTAGGCTATGCAGGCAGTAATGGCTGGCCTGCCACGCTATGCTGACTGCTGCTGACTGCTAGGCTATGCAGGCAGTAATGGCTGGCCTGCCACGCTATGCTGACTGCTGCTGACTGCTAGGCTATGCAGGCAGTAATGGCTGGCCTGCCACGCTGTGCTGACTGCTGCAGCCTGCTAGGCTATGCAGGCAGTAATTGCTGGCCTGCCACGCTGTGCTGACTGCTGCAGCCTGCTAGGCTATGCAGGCAGGCCAGCCATTACTGATAGCGTGGAGGCAGCAGCAGTCAGCGCTAGGCTATGCAGGCAGTAATGGCTGGCCTGCCACGCTATGCTGACTGCTGGCCTGCCACGCTATGCAGGCAGTAATGGCTGGCCTGCCACGCTATGCTGACTGCTGCTGACTGCTAGGCTATGCAGGCAGTAATGGCTGGCCTGCCACGCTATGCTGACTGCTGCAGTATGCAGGCAGTAATGGCTGGCCTGCCACGCTATGCTGACTGCTGCAGCCTACCACGCTATGCAGGCAGTAATGGCTGGCCTGCCACGCTATGCTGACTGCTGCTGACTGCCACGCTATGCAGGCAGTAATGGCTGGCCTGCTAGGCTATGCAGGCAGTAATGGCTGGCCTGCCACGCTGTGCTGNGAGTCGAGACAGAGAGATATACGTGCGTGTAGGTGGATGAGGAATCTCACACGCTGCTAAGCTGCTGCTGCATTAATCTCTCTCTACAGGTACCCAGGTGGCCAGGTGTTATATCAGCAGGTGCGTGCGTGCGTGCGTGCGTGCGTGCGTGCATGTAGAAATATATGTGTGCGTGTGTGTGTGCGTGTGTGCGTGCGTGTGCGTGTATCATGCACTCACCAACCGCAATCATGGAAATCTCGTATGAATTTTTTATCCTCGTTGTTTGCCCATTAGTACGCCGTTATAGTGGCGGGCGCCGGCAGGGGAAGTCGGAAGCTTGTAGTGGGAGAGCCGGCAGGAGCTGCTGGAAGCTGTATAATATGTACAGCCTGCAGGTTACGATTACAGATTATGCATATAAAGCTGTGGTAAGCTCTCTCTCTGTCTGTCTGTCTCTCTCTGTCTCTCTCTCTCTCTCTCTCTCTCTCTCTCTCTCTCTCTCT
>NW_014581126.1:12334-13656 GCF_000485595.1 Priapulus caudatus
CAAGTAGTGTCACCATGTGTCACAAGTAGTGTCACCATGTGTCACAAGTAGTGTCACCATGTGTCACAAGTAGTGTCACCATGTGTCACAAGTAGTGTCACCATGTGTCACAAGTAGTATGTCACCATGTGTCACAAGTAGTGTCACCATGTGTCACAAGTAGTGTCACCATGTGTCACAAGTAGTGTCACCATGTGTCACAAGTAGTATGTATATTGAGTGTAGTAGTGTACGTCTCCAAGGTACACAAGTGTACAACTGTGGGGTCTTTTGTTGTTAACTCGTCTATCATAGCTCCAGTAGTACCTATATTGAGTGTACGTCTCCAAGGGTACAACCAAGGGTCAGTGGTTGGTGACTAATCTATCTTTGTCACTGTCGAGATTATTAGTGGTACACACCAGTGATTATTATGCTAAGCGTGCGTCTCCGAGGTAAACACGAACCACCGCTGCAGCCCGTGACTGACAGCTGCTCCCCAGGGGGCGCTGCGTGGTCGGATGCTGGTGGTGGCCCTCCAGGGGGCGCTGCGTGGCCCCCGGAGTGGCGCAGACGCGCAGGATGATAAACATTGTGATGTGGAGTGCACTAATGGAAGACTGGTGATGAGAGAGCAGGGGAGGGAGAGAGAGAGAGAGAGAGAGAGAGAGAGAGAGAGAGAGAGAGAGAGAGAGAAAGGGAGAGAGAAAGAGAGAGCGAGAGAGAGAGAGAGAGGGAAAGTGAGTAGGAGAGAGAAAGAGAGAGAAAGAGAAAGAGAGAGAGAGAGAGAGAGAGAGAGAGAGAGAGAGAGAAAGAGAAAGAGAGAGAGAGAGAGAGAGAGATAAAGAGAGAGGGAGGAAGTCTAATCCATTCTTATATTTTATAGCAAATCCTAGCATCCTCAGCAGCAGCAGCATCACCATCATCATCATCATCATCATCATCATCATCATCATCGTCATTTCACCTTTACTGTTGTCTCCTTCGCATTATCTTTTACTCATGATCACTTCTTGCATTGTCACACCTTGTCTCACGTTATGTCACTCACATTGTCACACCTTGTCTCACATTGTGTCACATTGTGTCACACCTTGTCTCACGTTATGTCACTCACATTGTGTCACATTGTGTCACATTGTCTCACATTGTCTCACATCATCAGACATCATCTCATATTGTCTCACGCTGCCTCACACCATATCTCATTGTCTCACATTGTCTCACATCATCAGACATCATTTCATATTGTCTCACGCTGCCTCACACCATATCTCATTGTCTCACATTCTCTCACATTGTCTCACATCATCAGACATCATCTCATATTGTCTCACGCTGCC
>NW_014581126.1:14551-17766 GCF_000485595.1 Priapulus caudatus
AGAGAGAGAGAGAGAGAGAGAGAGAGAGAGAGAGAAGAGAGAGAGAGAGAGACGGGGAGATAGAGTGGTGAAAGAGAGAAGAAAAAGAAAGCATGCGAGAGCGTAAGAGCGTCTGCGCGCCTGTTAAACACGCAGCGCCATCTACCGGCGCCGTCGGCAGACGCTCCCGCTAACCGCTCGTGCACGTTGCAGGTCGCGACTGGACAGTGGCTCCATCGAGTGGCAGCGAGTGGCGGGCAGCCTGGAGGAGCTGATAGATTGGGTGCGGCTGCGGCAGCTGACGCTCAACCACGAGAAACCTGTGAAGGGAGACGGGGAAGCCGTGGAACAGCAGGTAAGGAACCTCCTCCCCTTCTCCTCTATCCCAGCCTCCTCCCCCTCTCCTCTATCCCAGCCTCCTCCCCCTCTTCTCTATCCCAGCCTCCTCCCCCTCTTCTCTATCCCAGCCTCCTCCCCCTCTTCTCTATCCCAGCCTCCTCTCCTCTCTACCGTAGTCTCCTCCCCTTCTTCCCCCACTCCCCTCCTCTGTCTCGCTCCCTCCCTCAGTTCCCCATAATAACTTTAACCCCTTCCCCTTCATCTCTCTCTCGTCGTCTCCTCTCTCCCTCTCCATCTATAACCTTCCCTCTCGTCTCTCTCTCTCTCTCTCTCTCTCTCTCTCTCTCGATCTCTCTCTCTCCTCATCTCTCCCTCTCACGTTCGCACTTATGTCCCTCCTCCGTCCCGTCTCTTTCAGCGGGCGTCTCTCTCTTCCTCCCGCATCTTAACTTTAAACGCCTTCCCCTTCATCTCTCTCTCATCTTATCTTCTCTCTCTCTCTCCCCCCACTCAACTTTAAGCCTTTCCCTTTCCTCTTTCTCTCTCTCCTCTCTCTCCTCCCTCTCTCATCTTAACTAACCCCTCCCCTTCCTCTCCGCAGGTCACCACGCACAAGGCGATCATGCAAGTTGCTCGAAGAGAAGCGCCCCCTGGTGACGCAAACCCTCGCCACCGGGCGGCGCTGCGTCGACGACCTCGGCTCGTTCTCCCGTCGCCGCGGCGACGATGACGAGGAGGAGGGCGTGGCGGAGGGCGCGGCGGAGGAGGCGGGGGAGGAGGCGGCGCGGCGCGTCGGGGAGGAGCTGCGGACGCTGGAGGAGGAATGGCAGCGGCTGGATCGCGATGCGGACCACTGGCAGACGTACCTCGACGACGTTTACACGGTGAGAGCGCGCGGCGACGACCTCGTTATGACCCCGCGACGACCCCCGCGGTGACCCCGCAGTGACCCCTCTCCCTTTTTTGATCTTCCAACATAGCAGATGTGTACATGTGTACGTGCGTGCATATGTGTGCGTGCGTGCGTGCGTGCGTGCGTGAGTGAGTGTACATACATGTACTTCACCTCCCTCCCTCCCTCTCTCTCACACACAACACCACAGAAGCTGTGTATAATACATGTATACTTGTATGCGTCTGACCTCTTCNGGAAGAGAGAGAGAGAGAGGGAGGGAGAGAGAGAGGAGGGAGGGAGAGAGATAGGAGTGAGAGAGGAGCGGGAGAGAGAGAGAGGACGGAGGAGGGAGAGGAAGAAGGAAGCCGATGGTTACCTTGTGCGAGGGAGTCCTGCTCGGGAAGCTTCTGACGGAGCTGTCTCAGCCGATCATCCAGCGCCGCTTGCAGCGCCCTCCAGCGTTTGTTTAACTCATTAAGCTTCTCCGTAACCAGCTGTATGTAGAGACAGGACGGTTACACACGTTCACTTGTTACATCCGTTTATTTTATTGCCACGGTAACACGATTGCATGCATGTTGTTGTTCACTTGTCTGACTGTTGCCATGGCGGGCATTCATTCTAGTGCTCTTGTCACCTGTCTGTGGCACCACAACACCTGCTATCACAATTTCTGTGTCACCACAATGCTTGTGTCACCACAATGTGTGTCACCACAATGCTTGTGTCACCACAATGCTTGTTTCACTACAATGCTTGTGTCACTACAATGTGTGTCACCACAATGCTTGTGTCGCCACAATGCTTGTGTCACTACAATGTTTGTGTAATCACAATGTTTGTGTAACCACAATGCTTGTGTCACCACAATGCTTGTGTCACCACAATATTTGTGTCACTACAATGTTTGTGTAACCACAATGCTTGTGTCACCACAATGCGTGTGTCATCACAATGCTTGTGTCACCACAATGCTTGTGTCACCACAATGCTTGTTCCACCACAATGTTTGTGTCACCACAATGCTTGTGTCACCACAATGTTTGTGTCACCACAACACTTGCGACCACAATTTCAACCTCATAATTACCATCACAACGTTTGTGTTATCTCTCTTTCAAACCACAACACGTTTCAACCCTAATCAATGCGTCACCACAATCTGTGTGTCACCATTCTTTCTGCCAGCAAATTTCTGTGTCACCACCCTACACATCGTCCTTGCATCTCTGCATCCCTGCGCCTCTCTTCTTCACTCACAATCTACACTTAACGATACTTGTAATGAGAAATGCTAGTGAGTAAACTAACGTATATTACCAACGCCCTCTGTTGTAACTTGCATCAACGTACAAGTGAACATCCCTGCGCTCGTAACGACCGGAACAAGGAACATCAGCAAATGTGCGGTCATCCCCCCCCCCAGAATTAAGGGAGTCACGAATTACATATAATTCATCAACTTGACGTTAACATTTCTATGATGTTAAACATTGCTTCAGTAACAACTACAACAACAACAATAACAACAACAACAACAACAACAACAATAAATGCAACGAAAGAAGATCAACAACAAAAACAACGCCAAGCTCATTGCTTGGCGTTAATGTGTGTTGAGGCGCAGCGATGTTGATCGAGCGAAGTGTCACTGTCATGCATGTTCTCTTGTTTTGTCAAGGTCTGGAACGGTGTAGGAAGTGGTGTGAAGGTACCTGATGATGATGATGATAATGGTGATGATGATGATGACGACAATGGTAACAATGGTAACATTGATAACAACGATGGCATGTTTCTACGTTGCAGCGATACAAGAATCAGATTGCACCAATCAGGGAGGAGGTGGATGAAGTGAACGGGCAGGCGGCGGATCTTGCTCAGGATGGAGTCAGCCTTGATATCAAGGTCAGTAACCAGGGGAGGGGGGGCGGGACGAGGGGGGAGGGAGGGGAGGGAAGGGAAGGAGGGGGCCATCATCATCATCATCATCATCATCATC
>NW_014581126.1:18615-23129 GCF_000485595.1 Priapulus caudatus
TTCCCTCCTCCTCCGTCCTCTCTCTCTCTCTCTCTCTCCTCCCTCACTCTCTCTCTCTCTCTCCTCCCTCACTCTCTCACTCTCTCTCTCTCTGTACCTCTTCCTTCCTCCCTGTCACCTCCAAGTGATAACTATGATCTCCTCTCTACTCTTCCTCCTCGTCTCTGTCTCTGTCTCCCAGCATCCCTATCCTGTTTTCTCACCCACTTCATCTTACTTCTTTCTTATCCCTCCTCCTCCCTCCCTTCTCCCTCCTCCCTCTTCCCTCCCTCCTCCCTCCTCCCTCCTTCCTCCTCCCTCCTCCCTCCTCCCTCCCTCCTCCCTCCTTTCTCCTCCCTCCTTCCTTCCATTCACCCTCCTCCCCCCTCTCACCTTCCCCCTCCCCCGCCCTATACTAAGGATTATCCTCCCTCCGTACTGCCTTCCCCCTTTCTTTCTTCTTCTCCTCTCCGTGTTATGATAGCCCTACTTTTACCCTGCCCCTCCATAATCGTTTAAAATAAGAAAGAAAATAAGCGTTCCTTGTTCCTCCTTATCTAATTTCCCTTTAAACAACTTTACCTTCTCCTCCTCCTCCTTCTTCTCCCAATCACACGTGCTCTCCTTTTCTGCTCACTCGCCCCTACAGCGGCACCTCGCTGGCAGTGGCGCCACCTGTGCATTGCCTGTAGCGCCATCTACGTTCTGTTTTTGCAGATGGTCGGGGCATGGATGATTGGATCGCGCAGCATGGAGATTCAGCCGAGCAGGGACCGAACCCACAGGTCTTCCTCTCTGGTAACTACGCCTCCATTTTCTTCTCCTCCCCTCCCTGTACACACACACACACACACACACACACACACGCACGCACGCACGCACGCACGCACGCACGCACGCATGCACGCGCGCGCACGCACGCACGCACGCACGCACGCGCACGCTCACGCACATGCACACACACAAACACACGCACACGCACTCGCACACACGCACACGCACACGCACACGCACACGCACACGCACACGTCATGTTGGTATCGAGCGGTATACGCTTACCGTTCTTACGCCTGCGATCGGAACGCCATGGATCGCGTTCCGTCAGAACTCGTGTGGCGAGACGAAAGCGCGTCGTCAGCGCATATTAGGTCGCGCTCGCGTCAGATAAGCGACCGCATTTTTGAAGCATACTAAGTTTTACGAATTCCCCAGATACGTCGCGGTATGGTGGTATCTGCTTAATATCCGGCGAGGTTGTCGTCGCGGTTGCAATCGGTAGGCGCACCAAGTACAACGTGCGCAATTTATACCGCACCTACCGAGTCCGCAAAACTGCCTGTGGTCCACTCGGGCTTGGCATCGTGCGCGCTGCTACCACCGGGTGGCGTAAACATCGAGGTTGAAGGATGGTGGGAGGCGAGAAGCCGTAGCCGAGCCACACCCGAATTCTCGAGCCATTATTTGGACTCACAGCCCTAGCGGGCCACCGTATTTGGCTAGCCGGTTTTATATGTTCAGGACGACGTCGTTAGATACACCCAGCGGGGTATGCAGCCATAGTTTGCTGGCAAGAGGTGTGGCGTTGCGGCCGGTTTCGCAGTGGCCAGTGTACCTCTTGGGTCCGCCGGGCGCCACGGCGCCTGACGCATTTCGGCGCTTTGTAGTCATCTGCAATCCCCATCAACTACGGCGCCGACAGCCGCGAGGAGTGGGAAGCGAGGACGCGCACGGGGCAGGCCGGAGGGACACTGGCTACGTAGCTGCACCGCAGAGGAAGCCGGTGAACGACATGAGCCACCACGATCGAGTCATCAACCGTGCCGCCGTGATGGCTCCCGAGTTCGCGTGAACAATGCAGCCGCAGCCAACGTCGGCATGCCGTCCGCGCGCCCAACCCAGGGTTTAGCGACCCGAGCAACACCTACACCACGCACCGAGCGGTGTGACGGGTAGGCGAGGCTTAGACTCCGACGCGCTTGCGGGACGCGGGGGCCACGAGCGACGGGATACGTAGCCGAGCAGCTGAGCTCTACGCCCCCGTCGAGGCGGAAGGCGTACGCATCCCGCGCGATCAGCGCACACCAGCCACACAATCCAATGCCAGACGGAATCTAAACTGCGATCGTCCGGCGTGTAACCGCGAATGCAGCGAGTAGTATAGTATTGGTGTGGTTGTGGTCGTGGTGTTATAGATTTAAGTAATTGTTTATGCGCAGGTGGTGGAACGGTCAGAAACTAGGTATAAGCGCGGGAACGCGCTATGCTTCACGGCATATGGCGATTTTGTTGTTGGTTTTGGCGTGGTATTTACTTGTAATAGCATATTTGAAGTTTGCTGGTAATTATTGACAGATATGATATTAAACTGGTCACACGTTATGTGCCCAATCCGTAGTCGTACTACAGTTAGTCGCCGAATAGACGACGCTTTGCAACGTGCCGGTATCGACGCTGCTGCAACAGCTCGACCCTAATTTTTGTTTTATATGATCGGGGCGATCACAACTTTCTTTTATGGGGAGTAAGTGTAGCGATCGTTTTGCGGCTAGCAGCTCATTAAGCTAAGCACATTGCGAGCGGGAAAGAGAGTAGGCAGCAGCGTAGCGTTGCGCAGTGGCTATAGGTGTCGAACGGTGACTTTTAGTTCAATGGGTCACTTAAGAGATGAGAGAGCGGGGTACGGTGGCACGCGACACTGATGGGATGCGGCGCCTCGCTAAAGCGGGGGGTCGGCAGAATAGGAACGCTGGAACAGCCTAAGAGGTGACAGGAATATGGCCTCGAATGAAAGGGGCAAGGCAGGAATCGCCGGCGTATAAAAAGGGAAGCGGCAACGCGACACGAGGAAGCCTAACTTCTCTGTCCGCCGGTGTCCTACCTGTCCTCAGTTGTATTCGTAGGCGCTACGTGTGTTGTTATTACCTGTTGTTGAATGACGACCAATACAGTTGTTTGTGGTTATCGTTACGTTCGCTGCTAGTTGGCGTTTGCGCTTATGTCTACGGCGCATCCTGTTACATCGTGCTAGGCTAACCATATCTGCACCATAGCCACACCTAGTAAGCCCGCACTTACACGGGCTACAATATCTTTGTTTGGGCAAAAATTTATTTTAATTGTAGAGCGTGTTAAGCACTAGTTTTGCAATAAAGCCTATTATGGCTATCTATCTATCTATTTATATTATTTTGTCATAGTGAGGACTTGATATCTAGATATTAGATGCCCCTGATTCGTGCCCTCCCCCTCGCCTCCCTCGCTGCGCCTTCTCGCCTGTCGTCTTTCTCTCGCCGTCTCGCCTCTCTGGCCTGCATCCTGCTCTCCCGCACCCCCTTTGCTGGGCCTCCGCTCCCCTTCTTCCTGCCTTTCCTCCCTCGTCTGTCCACTCCATCCTCCCTCTGTGCCCCTGTCTGCTCGCCTCCCTCACTGCCCCTCTCTTCCCTCCTTCCCTCTTGTGGCCTCCTTCTTCCCCGCTCTCCCGCCACCTTCCCTCTCTGCCGCTCCTCTACCTCTGTGCCCTCTGACTGCTCCCTCTCCTCACGCCCCTCTCTCCCTCTCGCTTCCCTGCTCGCGCTCCTTTCTTCCCCCTCTCCCACCTGCCCTGCTCTCTCCTCACTGCCCCGTTCCTCTTCCCCTCCTGTGCTTTCCTCTGCCATTCGCCCCGCCCGCGCCCGCCCGCGCCCCCCCGACCCCCCCGCCCACGCGCCGCCGCCCGCCGCGCCCCGCGCCCGCCGCCTCGCGCCCGCCGGCCCGCCGCGCCCGCCCGACCCCCGCCCCCCGGCGCGCCGCCCCCCCCGGCCGCCGCGCCCCCCCGCGCTCTTTTGCTCTCCCCCACATTCTTCTCACTGGCGCCTCCCCCTCTCCCCCTCCCCTCTCCGCCTCCCCCTCCCCCTTTGTTTACTACTTACATAGCTGGGGCTGTAGAAGGTCGGTCATCTTGGGGTGATCCCAGTGTGTGGTCTCTGTCGTGTGACTGCGAAATAGAAATGTGTGATTAACTCGAAATGAACAGAGAGTGATCTATGTAGAGAGGAGAGCACTATGATGGAGAGAGAAGAGAGAGAGAGAGAGAGAGAGAGAAGAGGGGGGAGAGAGAGAGGAGAGGAGAGAGAGAGAGAGAGAGAGAGAGAGCGAGATGAGAAGAGAGGAGATGACAGATGAAGAGAGAGAGAGAGAGAGAGAGCAGAGAGAGAGAGCAGAGAGGGGGAGAGAGAGAGAGAGAGAGAGAGAGAGAGAGAGAGAAGACAGAGAGAGAGAGAGAGAGACAAAAAGAGAGAGCAGAGAAAAAGAGAGAGAGAGAACTAGAGAGCAAAAAAAAGAAGAAGAGAGAGAGAGAGAGAACCTGTGAAGATTTACTTACTTTATGAAGTAAGGGCAACAGTTGTTCCCTGCTACTGCTCTCTCCCAAGGCTGATCCACCGATGCTGCAAACACAAAGCGCAACAACCAAACTGTTTATCCTCAACACAACGCAAGCCAACCGAAGCAACTAGCATACGATTGCTTGTGTGTGTGTTGTGTGTATGTGTGTGTGT
>NW_014581127.1:0-3160 GCF_000485595.1 Priapulus caudatus
TCCTCCTACTCCTCCTGCCCATCCTCCTCTTCCTCCTACTCCTCCTGCCCATCCTCCTCTTCCTCCCCCTACTCCAACACATTCTCCCTTCCTCCTCCTCCTCCTGCCTCCTACTCCTCCTCCTCCTCCGTCACCTTCTCCCCTCTCCCTCCTCAATCACCTTCTCTCCTCCTCCTCCTCCAACTCCTGCCCCCTACTCTTCCTCCATGACCTTCTTCATTTGATCTCCATCACTTTCCCGCTTTTCCTCCTCCCCTCCTCCTCCCCCTACTCCATCACCTTTTCCCCCTCCTCCTCCTCCTACTTCAACACCTTCTCCCCTCCTCCTCCTCCCCCTAGTCCAACACCTCCCATCCTCCTCCTCCACTTACTCCATCACCTTCTCCCCTCCTACTCCTCCTCCTCCTCCTGTCCCTCCTCCTCCCCCTACTCCAACACCGTCTCCCCTCCTCTTCCTCCTCCTCCATGACCTTCTTCATTCTCTCATGCAATCTCCATCACCTTCTCCGCTCCTCCTCCTCCTCCCCTCCTCCTCCCCCTACTCCATCACCATCTCCACTCCTCCTCCCCCATGACCTTCATTCGATCTCCATTACCTTCTCCCCCTCCTCCTCCTCCTTCTCCCCCTACTCCAACACGCTCTCCACTCCTCCTCCTCCTCCTCCTCTTCCTCCTCCTATGGGCACCCAGGTTAAGAATAAATTTGCGCGAACAATTCCAGACCGGTCTGAGATTACCCCAGTCTGAATTTACCCGTCTATGGGCACCCGGGTTAAGATATAATTTGCGCTAACAATTCCAGACCGGTCTGAGATTACCCCAGTCTGAATTGACCCTCCTATGAGCACCCAGGTTAAGATATAATTTGCGCTAGCAATTCCAGACCGGTCTGAGATTACCCCAGTCTGAATTTACCCTCTATGAGGCACCCAGGTTACGATAGAATTGCAATATGGCTGAACAATTCCAGACCGGTCTGAGATTACCCCAGTCTGAATTTACCCTCCTATGAGCACCTGGGTTAAGATATAATTTGCGCGAACAATTCCAGACCGGTCTGAGATTACCCCAGTCTGAATTTACCCTCCTATGGGCACCCAGGTTAAGATATAATTTACGCGAACAATTGCAGACCGGTCTGAGATTACCCCAGTCTGAATTTCCCCGCCTATGAACACCTGGGTTAAGATATAATTTGCGCGAACAATTCCAGACCGGTCTGAGATTACCCCAGTCTGAATTTACTCGCCTATGGACACCTGGGTTAAGATATAATTTGCGCGAACAATTCCAGACCGGGATGAGATTACCCCAGTCTGAATTTACTCGCCTATGGGCACCCGGGTTAAGATATAATTTGCGCGAACAATTCCAGACCGGGATGAGATTACCCCAGTCTGAATTTACCCGCCTATGGGCACCCGGGTTAAGATATAATTTACGCGAACAATCCCAGCCCGGTCTGAGATTACCCCAGTCTGAATTTACCCGCCTATGGGCACCCGGGTTAAGATGTAATTTACGCGAACAATCCCAGCCCGGTCTGAGATTACCCCAGTCTGAATTTACCCTCCTACTGCCAGACTAATCTCAGACTGTGGCCGCGGCCGTCTCATTATCCAGCGCTACTGAGCATGCGTCACGCATGAGCACGAGGTGCTGGGGGGTAATTTCAGACTGGGTTAATCTCAGACCGTGACACCGTTATGAGTACATGCATAATAAATAATTGGCCGTGGCTATTCTTACGACCAGTCGTAACAATTATTTATGGACTATTCTTACGACATGCAACGCATGATACTACGTATCAACGCATGATACTACGCATATCAACTTGCGCATCAGACTTTCCGTTTATCAAGGAATGATTATGATGCAAAAACCCTAACCCCAACCCTAACCCTAATTCCAACCCTAACCATAAACCGACTCGTCTATCTTGTATACGGGGTATGGTATACCAAACACTATCTATGGTGTATGTTGAATGTCGTAATATTTAATAGTCCATAAATAATTCTTACGACTGGAGCCACTATCTAAATAAACTAACAGTATAAACTATAACATTAAGTAACGGTAAACACCAAAATTGTTGGCAACAACAGTGTGCGTCAGTAAATGTAAAATCAGTAACATACTATAAGATGCAGAGAGCGAATTAAAGTGTTGTTGTTGTTGCGTTGGTGTGGACTGTAGTGCCTGGTGGTGGAGGTGTTGTCTGTTGACTGTTGACAATCCGACCAGCGATGCAAAGCTACTGGATTAATCTTGACTTCTTCTTCTATTCCGCACAGTTCCTTTGAGTCCTTTCCGTCTTCGATATATACCTTGGACTTTGAAGACTATCACTTACGAGGTTACGAGGAGTTCTCAGTTCATGAAACTAAATTCACAGAGAGAGAGTGAGGCCATTTGCATTGTCGTGCGCGCCATCTAACGAGCACATAAATAAACAATTCGGACAATGGAGACGTCATAACCCATCGCAGTTATCTAATAGAAATATTAATGAACATAATCATAGCAATCTACTACATATATATAAAGCCAATATACATACAGCGGTGTACGCCGTTTAAGGAATAATCTAAAGTTCATAATTTAATAATAATAAAAAGGAAAAGTTCAATGTACTATACCAAACATAGGGAGATTAAAAGTTCGTCAAAATCGATAGATCATCACAGCGGATTACAACAGAAAAGTTTGCAGTACCTGGTAATTAACCACGGGAAGAAGGAAGACAATTCTGATATGGAATAGCAGCAGCGAAAAATCCTCATGTTTATATTCATAATTATTTTTAAAATTCATTGATCATATTAAATTGATATAGATATAGAGGCAGACAGAGAGAGGAGGCAGAGAGAAGAAGAGAAAGGGGGCAGAGATCAAGAGAGAGGGGGCAGAGAGAGGGGAAGAGAGGGGGCAGAGACATGAAGAGAGAGGGGACAGAGAAAAAAAGATGGAGGGGAGAAGAGAGAGGAAGAAAGAGAGGGGGACAGAGAGAAAGAGAGAAGGCAGAGAAAGAAAGAGAGGGGCAGAGAGAGAGAGAGAGAGCGAGAGAGCGAGGGAAGGAGAGAGAGAGAGAAAGAGAGAGAGAGAGAGAAAGAGAGAGAGAGAGAGAGAGAGAGAGAGAGAGAGAGAGAGAGAG
>NW_014581127.1:3557-5232 GCF_000485595.1 Priapulus caudatus
GAGAGAGAGAGAGAGAGAGAGAGAGAGAGAGAGAGAGAGAGAGAGAGAGGACAGCAAGAAGAAGAGAGAAAGGGGGCAAAAAGAGGAAAAGAGAGAGGAGGAGACAGAGAGAGAAAGAGCAAGGGGCCGAGAAATAAAGAGAGGAGCAGAGAGAGAAAGAGGGAGGGGAACAGAGAGAGGAAGTGAAAGAGAGCTAGGAGACAAAGAAAGAAAAGAGAGAGAGAATTGAGAGAGAAAGAGAGAGAAAGAGAGAGGGAAAAGGGAGACAGAGAGAATGTGGCGCCCTCTAGTGGTAAGCAGGAGCTGGTTCACTCCGCAGGTGCAACTCACACGTCCGTATATATAACAGCTACGCGGTGCATGACATGTACAAAAATAAAGATAAATATCTGTAAGTGTAAGATAGCAGCTACGCGTAGTATGACGTATATGCCGGTGTGTGATACATGGAAGTATGAACGTGGGACCGCCTGCGCATCTCAACCACGACTGCAAATATATATAAAATGTAACACGTCGTTGTCTTTGTCCGAATACGCGCACGACTTCTCGCCAAAGTTGTCTACCTACATCAATTGTTCGCGGTTTGTGTACCGCTGATGATCATAACTCCGTGTGTCGCATGCGCCTGTGTTTTCAGCATTCTATGAACAACTCTGCTATTACGCGTGTTTGTATGGTGTGTGTTGTCCGCACATGAATGTTTGATCCCGACCGCGAAAGTATGTGAACTAACGAGAACCAGAACAGCTGACAAATACAACAAGATTAGGATTAGACAAGTACACAAATTCTCATTTATTTTACAAAAAAAGTTATCTAACAAAAATTCGGATTAAATACATTAAACAGTAAATCGTCTTGTTATTATACCAACAAAATTACTAATCATGAAATTATTATTTCATATTTTGATTGTTATTTATAATTTTATCATCATTATTTACAAGCTGGCAGCGTGGACACCAGGTGGCGACGGCTCTGCGCTGGTGGACACCAGGCGGCGACAGCTCTGCCGGGGTGGACACCAGGCGGCGGCAGTGTGGGCTGCTCTGTGGGGTGGAGGTCCGACGGTGGATCACAGAATCTGCGCTCTCCTGCAGGGTGTGCCCTGAAAACTGGCGACGTGCACGAAGAAAAATGACAAAAAGACCAAAGACGACATAAGGACAGACAAACTTTCACTCGCAGCTGTCACACACTGCGCCTTCCTGTGAGCGTACGTTCGTGAGGCTTGCTAAATGCAACTTAAAACCGCACTATGCGCATCCAAACGCTAATTTGTCCAGTACTAGACTAGCAAATACTTCGTGTCATGCATAATCACACTACCTTGTCACAAAATAAACTCCTGTTTCTCCCATTTCACTGCGCGTTGTCTTATAAAAGGCATTTGAAAATACCTCCAATGTTGCTCAAATTCTCCGATGTTGTTGACACTTTCGCGTTGCTCTGCCAAGCAACCGTACAGCGGTGCTGCGGTACAACGGTACGAGTGTAGCAAAGATAAAAACATGTGACGTGAGCTAACCGCTTCGTGGCCAAATTGTTTGGCAAACAATTTGGCGTTGGCGCCAGATTTCCAGAGTTCGCACCTCTTTCTTGTGGATTTAAAGCAAACGCGCAGTGAAATGGGAAGAACTAGAGTTTATTTTGTCACAAGGTAGTGTAATTA
>NW_014581127.1:5242-12415 GCF_000485595.1 Priapulus caudatus
ACGGAGATGTATCACTCGCTGGCGCTATTGATCCGTCCTAAATCGGAGCAAGACCAACACGGATCAATGCTGGCCCAGCGAACAGTCCTCAATTTAGCGGGTCTATATTCACGTAGAAACCATATCGCCACGCCATCGCGCGCAGATCAACAGGCGATGTTTTACGTGACGTCATAGATGCAGGTCACGTGCTATTTGTTATCGTGTTCGTGGCTTGGCAGAAGGAAGCGTGCCTGCTCTGACATTCTCACAGATGATGATGCACATGTTCGTGATAGAAAGCGCTGTTTATGTAGTGGCACGTAGACGTGCGTGCTGCGTGCATGCGTGTGGGCACGTACAACCGTGCGTGTCATGTCGTGTGTGTCGTGTGCGTTCGTGCGTCGCGTGTTGGCACGTACACGTGAGTGCGTGCGTGTCAACGTACACGTGGTGAACTGCGTGCGTGCTGTTTTGCGTGTGCCACGTACACTGTGCGTGCATGAGTGTGCTCGCGTGTTGTTGTACGTACGTGCGTGCGTGCATGCTGCTTGCGGCGTGTGCACGTACACGCTGGCGTGCGTGAGTGTGTCCGTGTGTGTGCACGTACATCGTGCGGCGTGCGCGCGCTGTGCATGTGCACGTATATCGTGCGTGCGTGCGTGTGCACGTAGCGTGCGTGCGTGGTGCACGTACGTGGGTGCGCGCGTGCGCCTGTGTACCGTACACCGTGCGCGTGCGACGTGTGTGTGCACGTACCGTGCTGCGTGCGCGCGTATGTGCGCGCTGTGGCAGGTAACACGTGCGTTGCGCTGCGGCGCGTTGCGTGCTGTGTGTGGCGTTATGCAGGTACACGTGTGTGCGTGCGTACGTGCGTGTGTGGCAGGTACACGTGCGTGCCGTGCTGTGTGCGCTCATGCAGGTACACGGTGTGTGCGTGCGTACGTGCGCTGTGCTGTGGCAGGCTACACGTCGCGTGGTGCGTGGCGTGCATGCATGTGCACGTAAACGTCGCTTGCCGTGCGTGCGTGTGCACCCGTACACGTGCGTGCATGCGTGCGTGCGTGTGACGTAGCACCGGCTGCCGTGCGTGCGTGTGCACGTACCCGTCCGCGTGGCATGAGTGTGTTGTGTCGCACTACACGTGCGTGCGTGCGTCGCGTGTGGCGTTTGGTTTATCAAGCACATATCAGCGCATCTGCTTGCTGCCACCATTAACTCCGCATGTGCGCAAATCGACGTCAATGTTTATCAACATGAAACAATTCGATTTTGCATACGAGAATCACTGCAACATGCAGGCGCGTTTCACTCCACACATCCCCGCTATAAGTTCTGCCCGCTTCAAGTTGGCCGCTTTCTCTTTAGGCGAACGGAGGCTAGCGCGAGAACTTGGCTAACGACAACTGCCTGTTTCACCGAACCGCTCCGCTATGCCTCCGCTCAATAGCCGGAGCGAAAGCAGGCAGTCCAGGCCTGGCCAGATAACTACAAACATGCTGTCTGCAGTTCGCTAGGTTACGTTCTATCATATACATAAGCGTTGGCGTATAAAAGTTAATGCCTCCGAGATTGTTACCGTTGCACCTACCTTCGTCTCTCAGAAAGGCCTTTTTTTGGCATTTTTTTGCCCCGCCCCGACCACCCCTTCGCACTAGCAGTCAATACATTAGGCATTATGCCACCGCAAGCGCTGATGCCTTCGTGGACGTCGAGAAAGCATTGGAAGTAAAAATTACTCTTGTGTCATTCGTGCCATCTGCCGCGTCAGGTTTGCCGTAGTCAACGCCACCGGTTGGTGTTTTTCTGTGCTATCGAATGCTGTTCAGACAATGGCAGAAATTCCGCATCATACGAAGCTGGCAAACCAGTTTCGCAGGCGGAAGCATAGGGCATAATTGTACGTATTTAACCATGACATAAAGTGTATGTCTCTTGTAACGTGCAGTAACCAGTTGTGAGTATTTTTAATTAATTCCTCGTTGCGATCCGCTCTATTCAGGCCTGCAGCGCGCCTATGGACGGCCTCTATGTTGTTCTACATCCCACCTAGCAACGTCGCTGTGACCAGATGATGCTCTAGAACTAACGCTATGCGCAGACGCGCTGTGTGTGTGTGCGTGCGCTGCGCTGCGTGCCGCGCGTGCGTGTGCCGTGCGTGCGTGCGCGCATGTGGTGCTGCGCGCGTGCGCGGTGCGTCGTGTGTGTGTGCGTGTGTCATGTGTGGTGTCGTGCGCGGTGTGTGTGTGTGTGTGCTCGTGCGTGCGTGCGTCGGCTATACGTGCCGTGCCTGTGTCCGGGCATGCGCTGGTGCTCTGTCGAAGTACCACACATACCACCCACAACACACACCACACACCACAGAGAGAGAGAGCGAGAGAGAGGAGACGAAGAGAGAGAGAGGAGAGAGAGCAAGCAGAGAGCGTGAGAGAGAAGACGAGCAGGGACGCCAAGAAGGAAAAGAGAAAAGGGGGCAAAAAAGAAGGAGAGACGAGCAGGAGGAGACAGAGCAGAGAAAGAGCGACGGGGCACGAGCAGCGAGATGCGGCTCACCAATCACCAAATCGTCACCCTACACACCACTCGACACATCAACTTATACATTCTCTTAGTTTACTCAACAACTATACAGCATTAACTCTAAGTATGAGACTTGTGTAATAATGTTTAACAATCCGTATTCTTGTTCGACCTGCTCATATACTATACTCAGTTGTAAGGAGTATTCACAATTCTTAATTAAAAATAATATTAGCCATTTCCACTTGTTTTTCTTAGCTTGTAAAGCCAGTACGTTCACGTTTCGCACTTAGCACTCTACACGATTACATACCTCGTTTACCAGTTCTTAGCATTTGCAATCTCTGTGATGTTGTATCACGATTCTCTCCTACACACTCGTGCTTCCGCAGTTGCGGCATCGACGATAGGGAAGCACTCCTAATGGAGGGGCTAGCTACGGCATGTAGTGAATACAATTTGTGCTGCTAATACTGTAGGCATCGTGTGCCAGCTTGCTCTGGAGCTCGTATATCATACTAATCATCGATACTCCGCTACAGCGCGTAGGACCTATCCGTAATCCGGTGGGCGTAACGAATCATTGCAATACATACATCGCATGGTAAATCTAGTTACACCAACCTTTGTCATACTCCTAGTGGCAAGAGTTTAAAACCAAATTCTTTCCTTCCAATAACATGCATCGATACAACAGCGCAAGACTAGTATTTTTATTAGGAAGCACTTATTTCATGGTAAGTTTAGTGCGAAATTTTGTATTTTTATGGGTTATATATACACCATAAGTTGCCTCGCGCCTAAAAATTAGCGGACCTGCAGAGCTCACCGCTTAAAGTTGTCCCCTAAAATGGCGGTAAAAAGCGAGCGACTTGTAGCGGATGGAGGTCTCGTTGAAACGCTGTCTCCGCTATTTAGGGCTGGACAACTCGGAGTTTTACGCGGAGAGATAGGCGGAAGAATATAGGCGACGAGCCTTGTGAAGCGCCCCACACTGTGGCGTCATTGAGGAGTTTGAGGCGCGTGATATTTGTATCAGACCAATCGGCATTCGGAGGCGCACGTCACCGAAGTAAACATCGTTGGTGGCAGTGCGGTGGCGTAGTCATTGAGCGGTAATTAGCGTTACTTTTAACGTTTTATTCATAGTTTTTCCTGGCCCGCTTTTAAAATGCCGAAATTTTTCAACGATGCTACGATGACATGACCTTACCACCAAACGCTGTGGTGAAGTCAGTCACTTTGCCCCCACGATCTAGATTAGACGAATTCCCAGTCGAATTCCTGTTTCTGTATTAAATTCAAAAAGCTCGAGCATACCACGCATATATGAACTCAACACCTTCGTATGCCAAGACGCGGGCGTCCGGGGCACCATGCTAGTCGGAGCGCGTGATACACGCATCTATGAGGGCAAAATCAGAAACGATTATCTCAAGAAACATATGCGCACTCACCACAGCAGAGAAGCATTGCACGTGAGAGCATGTGAATCATAAGTGTTCTAACGTGTGATATGCTTTAAGACACAAGCATGTACAGCTCACACGGGAGAAAGGCCACATGCCGTTGCGATGTAGGCCCTAGGTGAAATACAGGTGTAGGAGATCCGGTGACTCAGGTACACATCCGCACTCACACGGGATGAGAAACCGGCTTGGCAATGTGAGAGATTTGTGAATTATAAGTGCTTCTACGTCCGGAAGCTTAAGTCACATGCGCACTCAGACGGGAGAGAGCGCCGTAATGCGTGCGATATATGTGAACTACAGATATAGGACCCTCGGTATTCTCAAGTACACATGCGCACTCACGACGGGCGAGAGACGTTTTGCGTGTGAACAACTATGTTGAATTACAGGTGTAGGACTTCCAGTTCACTGAATAGACAGCGGCGGCACTCACTCAAACCGAGCGCGTGATACAGCGCATCTTCTAATGCAGTGCGCAAATACAGAAACCAGGACTTGCATCAAATTGTAGTAGCATGACATCATCCGCATCCGTCTAAAAAACATCCGTACTGGCGTGCCGCCGATATCGCGCGCGTCCTTTCTCGTAGCTCATCAGTACATATCGTGGAGCGTATATAAACTGACATTACTGATCTCTGTATACTACTGGATAGCGCTATCCAACCTCTGTCAGGAAAAACGAGCGCCACACGTCGTCACTGGCCGCGCACTACTTGCGACACTCCAAAGACTCCGCTCCCGGCTATATGCCCATAACATCTTGCAATGTATGATTTAGAAATGCAGCTTACTTTATCATTCTCATGTTGGCATCATGAAAACAACAAAACTTTGATGAATACATCGACAGTAATATATATATATTATAATATAATTATTAAATTCTATGATTAAAGGAATTAAAGTGTTGTCACTGAACGAATCAATATTTACCACATTTGTTTGTGAGCGTCGTAACGTGGTACGTGCAGATATTGGATATCGGATTCCAATGCGGCTCTGGTCTTCGAAACATCTCTTATGCACGGTAGTTTGTATTCATTTTTTCAATAACACGTGTCACGTAATTTGCATGTATAGGTTCTGTAATGGAAGCTTTTTTGGTACTTTTTCGGAAATTGTCATTTCTTTTCGTTCGGCTTAGATTGTCATGAATACAGAACGTCACATGCTTGGCATGTCGCTATGATAACGTCATCGATTGTGTTTTTGTATGGTTCGCGCTGTTGGCGGTGGGCGCTGCGGGTCGTGTGCGTGCGTGTGTGTGCTGGTCGCATGTCGCGCCGCCGGCTGTGGCATACGATCTTTAGTCTGTAGTCTAACACAGTTGATGAACGTCGACAACTAGGACCTGTCATCTGCTATCTTTTTTGTCTGGCAGCCAGCATACTGTAACTCTGGGCATCCTGATGGATCAGTTGAATAAATGTTTTCAAGAGCGCAGGCAATTGGATTTCAATAACGAAAACGCATTTTTAGGACTTCAATTTCTCTATGCTGTCCTGGCAGTTACAACATGGGGTGTTCTGTCATTACCAATGATGCCAGGCTGTTTCGGTGATGTCAAAAGCGCTATCACAGACGCATTTTGCAGCCACATTCATTCGGAAACTCATTTTGCTTGAATCAAATAAGCGTTCTCTACGGTTCATTATCAATCATGGCGTTCTTTGACAAATACTTACCACCGTACTTCGGTCACAAAAAACATTGGCACAGAATTTCGGCGTATTGTCACATTGACAATATCGACAATTATCATTTGGGTTAGCGAATATAATATCGCTATGAGTCTTATTAAAGCGCCACTATGCGCATCAAACGCCTATATTCTCAGTACTGACTAGGAAATACTTCGTGTCATGCTAATTACACTTACACGTCACTCCCATATGACAAAATAAACTCTCTCTAGATCTCTCCATTCACCTGCGCGTTTGCTTAAAATGTATTCACATGTGTCGCACGTAAACGGTTTCTCTCCCGTGTGAGTGCGCATGTGTATCTTAAGATAACTGGAGTTCCTACACCTGTATTCACATGTGTCGCACGTAAACGGTTTCTCTCCCGTGTGAGTGCGCATGTGTATCTTGAGATCACTGGAGGTCCTACACCTGTATTCACATGTGTCGCACGTAAACGGTTTCTCTCCCGTGTGAGTGCGCATGTGTATCTCGAGATCACTGGAGCTCCTACACCTGTAGTCACATGTGTCGCACGTAAACGGTTTCTCTCCCGTGTGAGTGCGCATATGTTTCCTGAGATTACTGGAGGTCCTACACCTGTATTCACATGTGTCGCACGTAAACGGTTTCTCTCCCGTGTGAGTGCGCATATGTTTCCTGAGATTACTGGAAGTCCTACACCTGTATTCACATGTGTCGCACGCAAATGGCTTCTCTCCTGTGTGAGTGTGCATGTGTGACTTAAGAGTACCGAACGTAGAACACTTATAGTCACATCTCTCACACGCAAACGGTTTCTCTCCCGTGTGAGTGCGCATGTGTATCCTGAGATAACTGGAGTTCCTACACCTGTATTCACATGTGTCGCACGCAAATGGCTTCTCTCCTGTGTGAGTGTGCATGTGTGACTTAAGCGAACTGGACATAGAACACTTATATTCACATCTCTCACATGCAAACGGTTTCTCTCCCGTGTGAGTGCGCATGTGTACCTTGAGTTGACCGAGGCTCGTATATCTGTGTTCACATATATCGCACGCAAACGGTTTCTCTCCCGTGTGAGTGCGCATGTGTACCTTGAGATTACCGAGGCTCGTATATCTGTGTTCACATATGTCACACGCAAACGGCTTCTCTCCCGTGTGAGTGTACATGTGTATCTTAAGCATATCGGACGTAGAAAACTTATATTCACATCTCTCACACGCAAACGGTTTCTCTCCCGTGTGAGTGCGCATGTGTTCCTTGAGATGACCGAGGCTCGTATATCTGTGTTCACATATATCGCACGCAAACGGTTTCTCTCCCGTGTGAGTGCGCATATGTACCTTGAGTTGACCGAGGCTCGTATATCTGTGTTCACATCTCTCACATGCAAACGGTTTCTCTCCCGTGTGAGTGCGCATGTGTACCTTGAGTTGACCGAGGCTCGTATATCTGTGTTCACATATATCGCACGCAAACGGTTTCTCTCCCGTGTGAGTGCGCATATGTACCTTGAGTTGACCGAGGCT
>NW_014581128.1:0-8918 GCF_000485595.1 Priapulus caudatus
TCAGCGGACGAACACTACAACGAGATACCCAGCCGTGTGCTCCGCTGTGGCGTCTGGCGTTTCGTCCATTCGCGCGTTCTGCGCGTAGGTCTGGCGTCCTTCTCTGCGTGTACCTTACATGCGGTCGAGCTCTACCGTCGCCACAATTTTGACGCGATGCCACAAAAATCCCGACGCACACGCGCGCACGATGTTAGAATTGACAACGAAAAAGCAGTAGCGGTTGGTCACAGTCACAACCGCGGCTCGAACGAACGATACCGAATGCCTGCACGCACACCCAAGCCGACGCACCAACGCACTGACCAAAAATGTATTTTTGCAGTGCGCGTCAGGCCGTGTCGTCGGTCCAAGCACGCCGTGTATGTGCTGACTGGCGACCAACGCAACGTCGAGCACCACAGTTTGATGTTATACACATACCGGACACAGACGGAGCAATCTGCCATGATTTCAGTAACACGTTCCGTTTCTATGATAAAACAAAGGTTATAATACATTAATATTCGATGTTTATTCAGTACAAAAATGTGGAATTGGGTTTAAAATTCATATAATATCGTTATCTATACTTAACTTATGCCAACCAGGAAAACAAACATTTTACGGTGTTTTCGTTTCAGGAACTGATTTTGCGCTATGGCATTATGAATACTAAAGTTTTTGAAAATAGTCAACTTGTTGCGAGCCACAGTTTACTGGCTCAATGAGGAAACATTTCATGTATGGAGTCTAGCACACTGGCACCCTAGATATTACTCACAGTAGGCTCTATATAGAGCCTTCGGGTTGCGAGGTCTTTCCGCGTTATTAACATGAGTAATATTCTCCTAAGTACTTTGCACGCACTATTCGCATGGACACTATTAATTGTGAGTCGCAGCTAACGCACTAGTAGCTCATCGAAGCCGTTTAACAAATGTAGGCGCTAACAGCATTGGTTGATAGACTCGAAATGTTATCGATCCAATGCAGGAGAAAAAGTTAACCGCTAGGGTTTCACAGAATAGTGTTCACATGCGACGTGCAAACATACCTTGGGCCAGGATGTTCGCTCATTCAGCAACGAGTTTCTAGCAGTTTGCAGGTAGGATTACATGTAGGCGCACGTGATTCATTATAATGGTACTGGGGTAGCTAGCAATTCAACAAGCGTATAACTTCTGCATCGAACACCTTATAGTATCTACAAAAAATTTAAAAAGTGCTGAAGTATACATCAAAACTTGTTAGTATCAGTCTTCACCGAAATGAAATTTCCTAAACCACTAGGACCTTCGGTCCACCACAGCCACAAAAATTTACTAGCGCACCGGACTAAACTTTTACGGACCAATATTATTTTGACATCTTTGACAATAAAAGAAACAAAACTATAATATCTTTTGTATTTTACCTGGATAATAATACCTTCTACACACTTGCTATTTGATAACAGTAGTAATACTATCAAAGATAACTCACATGCCTTCTAGCACACTGCCAATGATGACACAGCTAGGAATAAATACTATCAAATATTCAGTTCATATACCTGTCTACACACTAGCTATGCATGACAGGAAGAATACCTAGGGACGTTTGTGCTTAGCGCATGAAACAAAGATTTAAACAAGTGCTTATCCAGTCCTTGTGCGTTGTGAAATATTTACTCGTTTTGTGTATCTTATTGTGGCAAACAATGTCAAAAATAATATTGACGTCAGTTAAAATACTATACAGTAGCGCCGATGCCAAGTTAAATTTGCTAGGCTTAGGTGCGCACCCGAAGCGTCCACGTGTTTTAGAAAATTTCAGTTCCGTGGAAGACTGCAGTTACTAACAAGCTTTTGCATTATACTTCACACACTTTAAATTTTTTAGTAGAAGTCTAAACTATTAAGCGCACGCTATCAGCTATGCTGAGTGTCGTGCAGCCTAGGTGATTTTGCCATCCGAGATGGCCCGCAGGTTTCACGAGGGCAACTAGCAGGCGGTGTTATCGGGGGATCATGCCGGCACCCCCCATGCCGCAAAAAAATGAGGAAATCTTGACTTCATGAAATCGCATTTTCCAGCATTTTGGCGCATAAAAATGAAGCTCTGCATTTGTACTCTTCACTTTGGGCACATTTTTGAGGCGATTTGTTTTCATCTAACAATAATATACAGTTCTTTGAACATATTGCGCGACAATCGGACGAATCAACCTCACACCTACGCGGGGCACGCGCCATGAGGATAAACTTGAATCACACATTTAGCATGTTGAGTCAAAAAGAACAACACCTCAATTTTCAAAGCACGACTACTTAAAAAACCTTAATAGTATGCAACATACATAATCATTCAGTCACTTGTTTTGCATTTTTTGGCTCAATTTGCACGCGGTATTTCAGTTTCATTTTTCAACGACAAAACATACATGTTTTGCAATAAAAACTTCACTAAAACCTTAATCATTGCTTTTGTTAATTCTTCATTTCGTCAGCTGCATCTTCATTACATCAATCTCGATACTGCCGGGTATACAGTAGCAATTGAATACAGTAAACAGTCATATTCATCATGTATGGCCTCGCGTATGATAGCGGTCGCGAGAGCCGTTCTTGGCTGGGCTTCGGGGTGCAAAGACAGTACAACTGCAGCGGCAGTAGAGGCTCTTGTGAAGTTACGACGGTGCGTAGGACGTGGAGTGTGTTTACGGCCTTCGAGTTGTTAGTAACGGAAAGAAACTACCAGGAACGTCACAAGAACGTATACGTCACAAGCTTTCGTCACTGGTGATAAATAACATCGTAGGTGATGCGGATGAGAATTGATGTTAAAAGGACTGCTTTGTATTAAAGCGTTACAACGGTCGTTCGTATAAACATGTGAACGACATTGGACCGAAGAGGCTATCACATGTCCGTGGATGCTTTACAACCGTTTGCGTTTTATCTTCAATTCGACTAAGTTGGATTTAATGCACAAACAAAAACGAGCGAAAGAGGCTGTAGCCGATTTCTGCATAATAGCTTCTAGATGCGCGTTTTTTCGCAGTCTATGTATAACAGTAAGTAGTCTCATAAAATACTTGCCTTGATTACTAATTATTTAAATTACTCGTAACTACGAGTTAGGCTGAAAAAAAAACGGTGTGGACCGACGCGTCCATTTATACTTGTTAAATTTACTGCGACCACGAGAGGAGATTCGTTGGTGCGTCTCGGTACACGGTGCCACCGCCCCTAATTCCGTTGAAGAGCCTGTAGATATAGCCTAGCACATCAGCTGTCACGCACATCACGCAAGAACTAGTTTGTAAACTATCTGCAGAACAAATAATTAGCTGTGGCGATGCATAAGCGTTCCCATGCTTAAATATGCATAAACTGAGTGTGCCTTTGCTAGCAAATAGTTTCTTCAAACAAGTGAGCAGCAGAGCTAAGTACTAGGATTAGCAAAGCTCGTTAAAAGTGCTGATTCTATTAACTTGTTAGAGCTCGACCTTGACATCGTTCCAAGCCTGAGCCTATTACCCCTGGGTCGATTCGTCGTCGTACGGTCCGTCGTCAATCCATCTTCGCTGACGTGTCAACGATAACTTAGGAACCGTGTTGACCCACAGTGGTTGGGAAATGTGGGGTTACTAGTTCGTTACTGATATGCTCCCCATACTTAAACGTATCCTTATTTTGGGGAGCGAAGGCATGCAGTCGCACCGTACTTTCGAGCCACGGCAATTTTTTGGCAAAAATGGGAATTGCCATTAGTCAGTTCAGGTTCAACGGATTTTGCTCAATTTTGGTATGTGAATGAATAAGGGCTAGGGGTTTTGATAGGTAAAAAAAAAATTATGCAAATTAGGTAGGGTTTGGCAATTATATAGCATATTATATAGACACAAACAGTCTGTGGTGTCACACTCGTCTCGTTTTACAAGATTTCATTGGCAATATCTTTAATGCCAAATTGGTATTTCTTTTCCACATTGCCGATAAAACGTCTATATTAGAGTAAAGTTTTACAAAACAAGTCGGAACGCAGCATAACCTATTTATTTCAAACGCCATCGCTATAAAGCAGGTCTACGGTCACAAATTGTGATTCATTTTGGTTTATAAATTATTATTGCGATATACAGATGGCAATCGTTTCTATAATGTACGTCGATGGTTACTCAATTAAAACTGACTTCTTCTTACTCACTTATTTGTGTCCTTTTTGTGGTGAGCTACAGTGTCATTGACACTTTCATTTTTTTTATTAGTAAATTTCATGTGGTTTTATTTTCAAAGTAGGGCTGCATGTCAGTCAGTGCCCCAGTTGTATATTTCTTTGAAAAACACATATGAATTATTACTAGCCATTCGCGGCCTGTGAATCACGGGCCTCTAGCATTTACCCAGGCATCATCAAAACATGATCTCAATTTATCCAAGAAGTAAATGAAAAAGCATAATAACTTGTATTGAAATTATAAAATGTAAAACAGACAGTTAATAAAAACAAAGTATTGCACTTCGACTCAGATTCATGCATTGTCACCTGTCCAAAGGCTATGATAGTTATATCAAAGAAATTATATATTTGGCTAACGCACAAATTGTTATTATACAACATGTTTGATATTTGTTGCCGAGTCGCTGAACAATCGCCACGTGTGCACTGCACTGTCGTTGCATTGTCTGACGGATCGTTGCGTTGTCGCCGGGTCCCGCACACGTGGCGATTAAAATCGCCACGTGTGCGCCCGGCATAAAGCCACAATATGCGCATCTACACGTTCATTTCTCCAGTACTAGACTAGCAAATACTTCGTGTCATGCATAATCATACTACCTTATGACGAAATAAACTCTAGTTCCTCCCATTTCACTGCGCGTTTACTTAAAACCCACAAGAAAGAGGTGCGAAATCTGGTGCCAACACCGAATTGTTTGCCAAGCAATTTCGCCCCGAATTAGTTAGGTGACGTCACATGTTGCTATGGGGGTTGAGCAGAGAATATAGTCGTTTAGTTTAAGTATTGTGAACTGCAGTGTATGTAACAAAAATGGCTATTGGGAAAGTAACAATAGGCAGCGTAATAAACTCTGAGAATAACGTATTGATTTTAGGCTTGATATCGCGAACGATAACATATCATTGCGCTAGCAGCGTGCGAGCGAAAAACGCACACGGGCCGTAGAAATCTTTGCTACACCCGCTGTACAGTTTCTTAGCAGAGCAACGCGAAAGTGTCAACAACATCGGAGAATTTGAACAACATTGGAGGTATTTTCAAATACCTTTTATAAGACAACGCACAGTGAAATGGGAGGAACTAGAGTTTATTTTGTCATAAGGTAGTATGATTATGCATGACACGAAGTCTAGTACTGGAGAAATTAGCGTGTAGATGCGCATATTGTGGCTTTCAGGCAATGATAGTTATCGCGAAAGAAATTCTATACTCACTGAATGCTCGCATACACATGCACGCGTACGTACACACGCAAACACGTATGCACACACGCCGGCACCCACACCCATGTTCACCGAAGAAATTTCAACGTTGTTAGTGGTGTCGGAAAATTCAAGCTGTGTTTTCAAACACCCAGACGTTTGAGTTAATGCTCACTAAAGAAATGATGTTTGGGGAAACAATTTGGGGAACGTTCCTGTACAAAGGCCAAACATGTAGCCGGCTTGCATGCCAATTTGCTAGCTAGCTATCTCGTTCCAATCCCGACAAAGCAAGCCAAAATCATAGGTGAAGATTTTTTTAGGGGTACAACATTCCGTCCTTAAGGATGACTCTGAAATATCATATCCGGCCTTATCATTTTTAATTAATATAATAGAGGACGACTCTGAAATATAAGCATATGTAAGTTCTGTTAATTAAATAGCATTATTATGAAAGAAACGGGAGGTGTCCTATCTTGTATACGGA
Source organism: Priapulus caudatus (assembly GCF_000485595.1). NCBI lineage: Eukaryota > Metazoa > Priapulida > Priapulimorpha > Priapulimorphida > Priapulidae > Priapulus > Priapulus caudatus. The sequence continues at coordinate 5,903 of NW_014581128.1, forward strand.
TGAAGCCTTCTGTCTATATTGTAGTGGCTCTTGAGGTTGTTACAACACGTGTGATCTTGTGGTTTCCGCATAATTATTTTGCCGGCGATGCAGTAGGTAGACAATGAAATTTAACAGCTTTTATTAGAATATGGACAACGGATAGTATTAATCAACAAAACAACCGTCGTACATTTTTAGCTCACTTTGACATCGTCAAGATGAGCTATTGCCATGGGTCGTCGTATGTCCGTCCGTCTGTTCGTCAACATTTGGCTACGGTCAACAATAACTTGAGAACCATTTGATCCACATGTTTCAAATTGCATACAGTTGTTACTCCTATGGGAGGGATTTGAACGTCCTATTTTGGAGCTCACCTATTGGCAAAAATGAAAATGGCCATCTAGATTCATTCAATTTGTTAAATTTACCTACCTATCATTTAGATCATTTAGGCATAGCGCCATCTCTCGCCCAGATTTCAGACTTTCAGATCTGAAACATTTATTTTCGCATAAAACCAAACTCTGAAACAAAACAGTGAAATTTCTATTAGTATAAAACAGGGAATAAGGACATTTGATCTCATTTTGGTCCGTCATGAATGAAACACTTACCAAATTTTAAATATCATCTCCCTCTTCTATCACACCCAAGGTGAGCCATTGTGTCATTGACACTTTCATTGGTATATGAATGAATACGGACTGACCCCAAAACATATCGCACGCGTTTTGATATTTAAAAAAGGGAGAAAATTATTGGATTGCATAGGCCTAGTAGACTAAGAGAGCTCTAAAGAGCTCACTACGGTCGCTATAATGGGAGATATGCTATATAATGGGAGTTCTCCAATATATACTCTTGTTTTATATAATGTAGGTGGATAGTGGTTGCTGTCATTGACACTTTCATTATCCTATATTTAGATACATGCCACTACAATATATTGGATATTGCATATATATATATATATATTTAGATTGATGAGTTTATCTTTCTGCTATCGTTCGACAGGGTGATTTTCTCGATATGATCGTTGATAAATCTATATGCCAAAACTCAGTCTTCAAAATGCTCTACCTTGGATCACATTTCTGGATTAATGAGAACATGTCGTCATGTTTTCATACTGCAAGTATGCTCACAGTAGGTGTTCTTAAGCATTTTGTTGCGAGAATCAGCTGCTTTAAAAGGATAGACTAAAAGTAAAAAATATCATTTAAAAGCAAGTAAAATATCTAAGGTACGAATACTTCAAAATGGCTGCTGTTGTCGTAGCGCGCAGTGCATGTTGGAATGGCTCGCAGCACGTTCTGGAAGAGTTCGCGCTAATGACGTCACCAGTTGAAGCACAGCCAGACAAGCATAATATTTATAGTAACTTGGCTTAGGTATTTCGTTTCTCTATTACGACTCTATGCTAAGAATTAAGTGAGTAGGTCTATATGTGTCAGGATTTGCTCTACAACTTGTCCCTAGACGTTTTCCCCTAAGCAACGCCGAGTACCTATGCTAGTCTTTGTATAACACAACCAATAAGGTGGTGCCGAGCAAGCTGTGAAGACTGAACTACGCTATATCCCCATCATTATAACCATCGCTAAATTAGCCATAAGATGGCTTAAAAACACATGCATACTCCAGGGGGTAGATTCACTCAAGCTGCGTACGCAAAACCTATTTTGCGTAAACTGGTTGTGTACGCAATCGACGTTCCTTAGTTGCGAATTCATCAACAACAGCTATTTTAGATAAATTGCGCATGATTTCAGCGTAACGAGAGCGAGCCGTGTTTAGGTGCGCGATTCCATCAGCTTAAAATTAACTGTAAACCTTTGCGTAACTGCTAACCGAGCTGACGCAGGTTGCCTGTAACACTCGAACATTGTCGCCAGGTGTTTCCAGCATTAACCGCACAGCATGCATTATTTTTTAGAAAAAACCGATTATAAGAATTACTACTCAACTAAAAATAAATAAATTAATTACCATACTACCCAACAGGGCGGCGCCTTTGACGCTTCTTTTGTCATCAAGCTTGCGCCATTTTTTCGCTTATAAGCGAGTGCGTAGTTACCGTGTACGTTACACACACGCACGTGTACGTGCACACGCACGCGCACTTGTACGTGCACACGCCCGCACGTGTACGTGCACACGCACGCCACGGCCCATGTACGTACACACGCACGCACGCACGTGTCGTGCATACGCCACGCACGCACGCACGCTCGCACGCGCGCCCATGTACGTACCACACGCACGCACGTGGTACCGCTGCACACGCACGCACGCCACGCACGTGTACGTGCACAACGCGCACGTGCACATGCACGCACGCACACACGGTAGTGCACACGCCCACGCACGTGTACTGTACACCACCGCACGCACGCACGCTGTACGTGACACGCACGCACCACACGCATGCCACGCACGTGTACGGTACACACGCACACACGCACGCACCGTGTACGTGTACACGCACAAGCACGCATGTGTACGTGCAGCACGTACGCACGCCCGTGTTACCGTACACACGCCACGCACGCACGTGCTACGGTGGCCACACGCACGCACGTGTTACGTGCACACGCATGTACGCTGTACGTGCACACACACGCACGCACGTGCCACATGCACCGCACGCACGCCCGTGTACGCTGCACACGCACCGCACGCGCCGCCCCTGTACGCTGCAAACGCACGCCGCCCACGTGTAACGTGCACAACACCACGGTGTACGTGCACACGCACGCACGCACGCCGTGTACGTACACACGACACGCACGCACGTGTAGTACACTACGCACGCACGCACGTGCTACGTAGCACGCAGGCACACACGCACGTGTACGTACAACACGCACGCACGCACGCTGTACGTACACACGCACGCACGCACGTGTAACGATACACACGCCCACGCACGCACGTGTACAGTACACACGCACGGCAACGTGTACGTACACACGCACGCACGCCTGTGTACGTACCACGCACTCACGCAACGTGTACCGCACACACACAC
>NW_014581128.1:8943-12413 GCF_000485595.1 Priapulus caudatus
ACATTTTCTACACAATGTAATATTTAGAAGAACTTGCACTACATGAAATCATACAATCTTTCAAACAGTTTTTGTCCCAATATTGTTTACCCCTTAGGTATTTCGTTTCTCTATTTACGAGCTCTATGCTAAGAATTAAGTGAGTAGGTCTATATGTGTCAGGATTGCTCTACAACTTGTCCCTAGACGCTGTTTCCCCTAAGCAACGCGAGTACCTATGCTAGTCTTTGTATAACACAACCAATAAGTGTCGCGTGCCAAGCAAGCCTGTGAAGACTGAACTACGCTATATCCCCATCATTATAACCATAGCTTAGAAATTAGATAAGATGGTTCCTTAAAAACACTATGCGATACTCCAGCGCGCCGTAGCATCTCATCCAAGCTCGCGGTACGAGCAAAAGTAGATTTGCGTAAATCGTTCTGTGCTACGCAATCACGACGGTTGCTTAGTTGCGAGAATTGCGACCTTCTCATCAGACACAGCCTAGTTAGTACAAAATAAAAATTTGCGTACGATTTTCACGTACGCAAGCGAGGCGCCTTCTTAGGCTGCGATTCAATCAAGCTATAAATTCACGTTAAAGACCTTTACGGTCGGGTAAACTTCATATACACGAGAGCTCGGCGAGATCTCGCCAGGCCGGCATGTTCGAAATGCAACCCGCTGCGAGTCGCCGCCCGGTTTCGTGGGCGCGGTTGCATGGCCGGCGTGAATCCTGGCTTTCCCACGACGACATGTCTGCCGGCGGCGCCTGGGCGCGGGCCGCGCACCTCGGCTGCCAAAACCACCGAAACGCAGGTGTTTCCACATACCGGCCGCAGCAGGCATTTACTTTTATGAGAACCAAACTAGTTATAAAAGTTAGCTACTCAACATAGCAAAGCATAAACTAAAATTAATATACCATATCTACCCAGGCATGGCGAGCGCCCCTTGACGTTCTTTTCGTTCATGAGCTTGGCAATTGTTTTCGTTTATAAGCGCGAGGATTGTCCCAGTAGTTTAGCCTGTACGTGCGCTACACCACACGCACGTGTAGACGGGCAACACGCACGCACTTTGTACCCGTGCACACGCACCGCGACCGTGTACGTGCCAACACGCACGCCACGCCCCTGATGTACTTCTACACACGCACGCACGCACCGTGTACGGGCATACGCACGCTACGGCACCACGCTCGCACGCGCGCCCGGATGTACGCTACAGCGACGCACGCCACGTGCTCACCGTGCACACGCACGCCACGTGCACGACCCACGTGTACGTTGCACCGCCACGCGCACGCTGGTCACATGCACGCTAGGCCACACACGTGTACCGTGCACACGTCGAGCGCGCACGCACCGTGTATTACACACGCAGCGCACGCACTGTGGACGTGGACACGCACGCATCCACACGCATGCATCCGCAACGTAGGTACGTACACGACGCACACCACGCCACGCACCGTGTACGTGTAACACGCAAACAAGCACGCATCGATTGTACGGTGGCAGCACGTACGCCAGACGCCCCAGTGTTCACGTAACAACAACGCCACGCACGCCCACGTGTGTACGTGCACCACGCACGCAGATGTCTACGTGCACACGCCAATAGATACCGTGTAAGAGCGGTAGCAACACACCACCGCCAGCACGTGCCACCACTAAGCCACGCGCACCAACGCGACGCCGTGTACGTGACACACGCACGCACGCGCGAACCCCATGTACGTGCCACAACAGCCACGCACCCGCACGCTGTATCGTGCACACACACGTGTGTACGTGCACACGCACGCACGGGCACGGGCCGCGTTGTACGTACACACGCCACGCACGCACAGTGTAACGTACACACCGTCACGCACCGGCACGTGTACGTTTACACGCACGCGACGAGACGCACGTTGTACGTAACCACACCACCGCCACGCACGCACGGTACCGTACCCGAGCACACACACACACACGCACACGTGCACATGCACGCACGCACGCACCCACGTGTACGTGCACACGCACGCACGCACGTGTACGTACACACGCACGCACGCACGCACGTGTACGTGGTGCTGCTTTCATGAGTGTTGAACGCAATCATACAAACGAAAATGAGGACACTATCACATCCCCCAGCACTCATGTAGACAGACGAGACGACTAGACGAGCCATATGGTTTAAATACAAGAGAGGCGTCTGTTCGGTTCCTAAGGTATGTGTCGCACAGTGTGATTGGTTTATGCTAGGCACACCCCTCCACAGCCAGCAGCTAGGATGGCGTAGTGGGTTTACACTGGAATTCATCAACATTTGCGTACGCAGGTGCTACGCTGCGTTGATGAATCGCACCTACGAGCTTTGCGTACGTACTTCGTAGAAACTCCGTGTACGCAATAGACTGTACGCAACGTTGATGAATCCGGCCCCAGGACCTTACTTACGTACGCAGTTGTAAAATATGGTTTGCAGGTGTCACCAGTCATTATTTAATATACATAAAATGAGATACATTAAAAAGGGTTGCAGGTTGCTGTGAGGAGCTCAGAGTTCAAGCAGTCAGAGATGCGGGATTGCTTGGTGTGCGTAAGAAGAACATTATGTATACAGTGATTTGTTGTTAGTGTTTGTTTACAAGGCTGGTTAGTCCTGCTTTGGTAGAAATAACAGTCAACATCCCTACACAGTACGGATGCTACTTAAGCATCAAGTCCAGGAGAGACCATGAGATAGTTTTACAGCAAGGTTTGTGGGCGAGGTGCACAGTTGCTTTTGTAATTATTTAGGGGAAGCATCCACCTTGTGTCCTGGTAGCAGGAGATCAGACCGGTTACCCGTGTGTCAGGATATCAGACCGGTTTCATGATAACAACAGGTATATATATTCACACCATTGACGTTTGTAACATCAGTCTAATACGAGAACACCACACGGACGTTCAGTGACTTCATTGGGTAAACGGATGTTTCTTATATTAATTCAGCATATTTAGTTTCGTGATATATTATGTGCTTGACCTTACAGTTGTTAAATAGTGCGTGATGTTTGGATGATAATAATTCGATATGCAGCATCAACAGTTATATTGCAAACATAAACGGGGCGCGTTTTTGTTCTACATCAATACGCAGCGTTCAATGAATTTATTTGTATTCTCTTTACTAATTTGTAGGAGAGCCTATATAGGACGTGAATTCTACAAGTGAGACAAGGCAGTCTACGAAGCAAAACACGTGGTCGTAACTTGAACGCCAGACAGGGTAGACACCTGACGTGTGTGACCAGTACGTGGCAGCTTTCCCTGAAGCACGATGGAGTACGTGAGAATTAATTCCGGAGAAAATCCATATGAGTGCAAACTGTGTGATGCTTCATTCTCACGATTGAGTATTGTGAAGGTACACATGAGAAGTCACACGGGAGAGAAACCATATAAGTGCGATCTGTGTGATGCTACCTTCTCCCGTCTGGATAGTG
>NW_014581129.1:0-12410 GCF_000485595.1 Priapulus caudatus
CCATACGCGAAACTCATTTGGAAGATGTGCTCTCCCGGATAGGAAGTCTCAGGTTGACTGTCCTGTTGGGTGTGAAGGAACTTCAACGGCATGGAGGGATTCTTTCTGTGCTTCGCGATAAAATCCCGCGTACTTTGTAACATTCATCGACCGTGCGCTTTTTTCTGGGCCATAATAGATTAAGAAAGAGAATGAGTTTTGCGCCAGTTGCCCATCAGCGTCAGCTGGCTAAGTCGGCATGTCCTCGTCACAAGAACTGAGTCTAGTCCGCATATCAGTCTGCGTTGAGGGCACTTTCAGGGCGGACACTTTCCCTTTCCCATTGAGGATAGGACACAGTGTCACAAGCCTGAGAGTGCGTGCAATTCCCAATAAAGTTTTCCTTGGTATTTTTTCCTCTCCTTGTGGACAGTGGCATTGATGTCAAGCACGGATCCATCCCACCTTCTCCATCTGAACATGGCATTGATAGCGCATCTATCGTCCAGGCACGCATCGACGTTGCGGAGGCTAGTAAGCGCGTCGCACCGCGGCGCCGACAGTACACTGAGCAGCAACGAATACTTCTAGTGTCGTCAGCTAACGAGCGCACGATAGTATCGAGCTCACGTCGATCAAGCACGAGAGCATGAAGCTGATGAGAAGACTATGTCTGCTTCAACATGATGCCGCAAATAACTTGGTGGCTCACAAGTTCAATGTTGCTACCGAATATCAGAAAGTGAAAGGAAAAACAAAGTTGTCTATGATCTGGAACCGGTATTCGCGTCCCTGATGTTGGACAGGAAGAGGAAATCTTGAGTTGTCTGCTGTCTTCCATCATGAGCTGTGCCTGTTCATCCATACACTCATCGAACGAGTATTGGATTCCTCCGATTGGGAAACAAGTCAGTACTAGATTAACACATCTCGGCGTCATCAGAAAGGAACCGCTCTTCCCATCGGAGCCACTCTGCTTGTGACGCCTCTCAGCTAATTTACCACACATGTCTGGCCAATCCTCGGTACAGTGGTGATCTCCTGGCCTGAGGGAAGCGAAATCTTGCTCGTCATCATACAGAGGGGCGAGACACTTATGTCATCTTTTATCGCATGAAGGTATCGGTGCAAGGATCAGCGAGAGGCAGAGGAGAGCCGGGAGGAGGGATACCACTGCATATCAACTGACTACCTTGAACTGCACCACTCGCAGCTGGTCGTGAATGCATCATGAAAAACCAAGAACAACAACAGGCAGAGCTCTCACAACTACTCTGGGCCAGCACCATAATCTTGGTAGGAACATATGAACTTGTGAGCCAAGCCAACAGTATGGTGCATCATGATGAACAGCACGTATCTGCCATGACAGCTAATGCTTCGTGAGCTGCATCGATGGGAGCTCGGACTGTGCGCATCCTTAGTGATGATGCAGATGTAGTTCGTGCGTGCTCGTAGTACTGGTTGCTGGGAAGGGATGGAGTATCATGCCATGTTCAGATGAGAAATGGGGATTGCGATCCGTCGTGACATCATGCACTGTCACCAAGACTCGGGAAGAAATGCAAGAAGATATATTCGGGATATGCACGCACTCTCAGGCTGTGCACACTCGTGTCCTATCTCTAATGGGCAGAGAGAAAGTGTCCGCCTGAATAGATGCTCAACCAGACCAATATTTGCTGACTATGACTGCCAGATTCTTGAAAGCTGACGATGCCACTGACAGTGACGCTGATGCAATGGCAAAGCCTTCTTCCTACATTTTATATGGCCAGAAGAAATCACGTCCAATCGAATGCTTCCAGGCTTACGAGATTTATCGGCAAGCAACAAGATCCTCCATGACGTGAGTCCCATTCCACCAACAGAGCAATGCCAACGCTCTGAGACTCCCTATCCGGAGAGGCACATCTCCAAATGATGCTCAGTGGAAAGGCACTGCAGACAAGGTGACCCTCCTGCTGTCGCAAAATCACTAAATCATGGATGGAAAGTTACTGTACAACGATGAGTGGTACGTATCTGTGCAAAAGAAACCTACCAGCAACAAAAAACCCCCTCATGGAACGCTCATCGTGAGCTGGCAGCGTGGCCGAGCAGAGGAAGTGCCTGGCAGGCAGGGAAGTGTGGTTGTGCAGGCAATGGATTGTCATGTACCGAGCTACTAATGTGTGTAAGGTAAGAAATGAGTTGGTTGTAACTCACTGAACACAACAAGATTATGCGTGAAGACAAGGAATCAATAAAAGAGCAGAAAGGAAGGAAAGAGGATCTAGAGACTGGAAGAATGATCGGCAGAGAAAAAGCAACATCGAAAAGAAAAGGCGAATAGTAAGTAGTGTTGATGGTGTTGGGTGTTCATACTATGTATTCCCATGATCTAGCATGCATCATAATATTTAACATTTTCATAATATATAATAAACTTACTGTTAAATATATAAGTTCCTATAGGACGAATGGAAGCCTTTGTGTTAGAGAGACATGGTGTCTAAACATCAAACAAAGTCTCTATCTTCCAACAGTTTTGTCAGTTATGGTGATTTTAGCGGGTTGTACCTCATTATCAGCAGCCATCATTGGATTTCTGCGCAGTCGAGGAAAGGATGGTAGGGTTGAATCCATGGCCAGACTCAAATTGCTTAGTTCGAAAACATGGGTCTAGACACACGAATGAAGCTCTAATGTGGACTTGACTCAAGAGAATATTCTTATTTTGTTGATTTGACGTAATTAATATCTAATTAGCCCGCGGAATTAACAAAATGCTACCACATATCAAATTAAGCAATCGCGGGCAGTTTCTTGTTCTGTATGACTGTATATTGCATTCCAACATAAAACCTTATAGTACTCAACATTTTCTAGTTCAGTAAAGAAGACATAGGGGTGGCTAGTGACTATTCAGCCGCTTGGAATCTATAACGATGAACTGCGATACCTCCGCAATTAATGCCACCGCTGCGACGCGCCCACACCGTCGTGTGCGGAGATCTTGCTTATAGCCCAACAAACTATGGATTATCGAACCTGTCTGTAAACGTTTTTTTCCGCGATATACGGACATGTGCGCGTGTTTATTCTGCCGTATACTACTACTGTTTCAACTAAAAGGCAAAGCGCAGCTTGTACAATCAAAAATCTGGGCAGTGAGAACCGAGGGATTTAACAGCTCGGGGAGCCAATTACATACTGTTGGATTAAGCGTAATACCTACTATGCGGTAATAAAACATGCCCACCGAATCAGCCAGATTGTCAATACGGGAACAGGACAGAATAATTGGGTTTAATAAAAAATCACATGTTTAGCTTGCAATGGGAGATTCCTGCGGGTGGCGATTGCAATTTCTCAAACGAGTCCTCAGCTGAGTTGCAGGTTATTTCTTAGTATATTGTCGAAATTGCAAAAAGATATTTCCTGCTGTATATCCATGCAATCGGCGATGATAAACATGTCAACACATCAGCGAAGCATTTCATTTAGCAGCCCCATCAATGCAGCGCCGTGCTCGAGAACGCGTGACCACCAGGTTTCAGTGCGCGCCTGTTCGCACAATATGCAAAAGCTGGATGATGGCGTTTCGTTATGCCTATGGTTGTCCGTTCACAGGATTGGCCGGCGCCCGCATGGCTAAATCTTACTCGCGTGAGTAATGTAAGCGCCAATTTAGGCAAGAGCGGCGCAAACCGGAAAAAATCAACATGGCGTTCCTGTACTAACTGCCGCGACAATGTGACGCTATCGTGTGGCTTAGAAAATCCGGCCACGCGCCCGAAACAGGTTGTTTACGTACGCCTGGCTGTCAACCGCTTGCCGTTGATTACCCCCTTGCCGCTTGTTTACGTTTTACGCTTGGTTATCCCTGCCGTTGTTGGCAACCCCGGTCTTAGCCTTTCCTGTAACGCAATGTACGTAATAAGATACGCCTGTAGATGTGTTCGTCTCGTGTCGGAGCAGTCGACGCGCGTCACGGTGGACCGGTGTGTGTCTGTGGCGTGGGCACCGCGACGGTACGGCCGAACGTACAATTAAAATAGCTGTTGTGTCTGATATATGGACACTAGGGGCGAAGCGTGTGTCAGCTCACTGCGTGCATCGTCCGTGATCGAATAACCATTCTTAGGCGGACTGAAATAGTCACATTTACGCGTTTGGCTGTATATATCATTATAAGCTGTTCGCACACTGTTTGCTCGCTACTGTAACTGCTGCTGTTGGCGTTGGCTTGCTGGCTGCTGCTTGCTAGCTGCACTGCTACTGAGCTTGTCGCTGCGTGGTGCTACAGCTAGCTGCTGCCTACTGGTACTACTGCTACTGCTACTCGTTGCTACTGTACTACTGCTAACTGGACTGACTGTTGGCTGCTGTTGCTGCTGCACTGCTGACTGCACTGGCGGCTGCTCTGTTAACTGCTGCTACTCGCGACCACTGCGCTACAGCTACTGCTAACTCGCCTGCGCTGCCCTGGCTTCTACGTGCTGGCGGGTGCTGCTGCTGCTGCTTGTTACGCCGGCTGTTCGTGAGACGGATGCATGCATGCATGATAAGCATCGCTACTCTTCACAAGGACTGCTATATGTCTGCTAGAGACGCGCCGACATAAGTTCCGGGCGCACGAGCACGCGTCGGTTTTCCTGATCTCTGTCAGGTCGGCTACATTTTAGTCTATGAGAAGGGTCTATGTCTCCCAGGGTACTATCGGGAGGGGTACCTTGGTAACTGGTTTCGATTATGTCGAACGTGCCCTGGTTAGCTATCCTAATATGCCGGACCGTACGTCGCCTACTCCACTAACAGAGTCTCAGGGAGTCGCCTACGCACTCCCTAACACCTAACCCTACGCGCTAACTCCTAACTTACCATATCAGAATAAGTTCAACCAGGCCGAACGTTCCGATAGTATCGAACCGTACCAGGGTATTCCTCCAATATACGCCTGGGGACATAGACCCTATGACGCTAATTATATACGTAGTGTAAATGTTTCACGTCAGTCAGTTCCACGGTCGCCACACTCACCCGGTAGTTTAATCGCACAATGTGCGATGTGTGCATATCGAAAATGCAAATCGCACCGTCCCTGGGCGTACTGGCTGCCACTGTCATATCGCCAAAACGATTCCTGATTCACGTCTATTATATATGTAGCGCTTATCTTATGTCTAGTCTTATTATTTTATTTATACTTGTGGCATCGTTTGCGTTGCAAACACACTGTACGGTTACAAGTAATCGTAGATGCGCGTGTTATTGTAGAGACAGAACAAGATATTCGGCTTCGATAAATTAAACCTAAACCAAGGCAGACGTAAGAGTAAGGCGATACGGCAGAGGCCCTACTCGCGAGGTAAGTAAAAACCTGCCTGTGTCTCAGGGTTAGATTTCCGCGTATTCTTTTTCAGAGTTCGTTCTGTTTGCCAGAGATCCGTTCACCGCCCAGCCAGCTGAAGATTCATGGAATGGCGAGAAGCAAACAGATAATACCGCCGCCACCGAGGCTTTAGCGAAACTTAAAGGGTGATGTGGGAGAGGGACTGTTCAGTCCCAGTTTTCCAGGGGACAAAATATGTCATATCCCAGTTTCCGGATAATTAATATCGGCAATTCCTCGCGTCACGGCTTGCCCTCCTCTAATTGCCAGAAAAAAATTCCTCGTATTTTTCGGTTCCAGTTACATTAAAATGGTGCCAATTTCGCGTACCCGAAAATAACCGCTCCCCCTCTTCTAAGCACTGTGACTACAATCAGTGTTACGCTTGAGATTTCTGGAGGGATTGACTGACGACCGGAGGTCGACCTGGAGGTCATGCAATACGCTTGCGTGATCTTGGTTGAGCAGTTGCTGGCTGGATGTACGCATGGCGGAGACTGCTCACGTTTCCCCCAACTGTCTAATAAAGCATCGAGTAAGGAGCAAAGACTCGATGGCCGGCCGCGGGACGGCGCAGGCGCGGCATTAAGCCGGGCCAACTGCTCACGCATGTACCGTCATTGGGAGAATTCCATGTGTCGTCTCGCTGCGCCTCATTCTAGAATGTAAAGCGAGAAGTAACGAAGTACAGCTGTCCGCCATCAGCTGTACTGAGGCAGCGACTCGGATCGCAGAGTGTGCCCCCTGCCCCACCTCGATGGCTATCCTTCCCAGAGAGGCAGGCTAGTTGGGCAGCCCTGATCCCGTTCCTCTGGCGGCGGATGAGGGGAAGGAGATGGGAACTACGATCTAAGCAACGCAGCTCCCGAGGGGTGGCGTCATCGCAGAGTCGGTGGTCCTGACCGAGTCCTTGCTAGTAGCAGAGGATGGCGGACAGCTTGTACTCGTTACTTCCTCGCTTTACATTAGAATCGAGCAGAGACGACACATTAATCTCGCATGACGTCGTACATGGTGAGCAGTTAGGCCCGTTAATGCGGCCGCCTGGCTCCGCCAATCGCATCTTTGCTCTTACTCGATGGCTTTATTAGGAAGTGGGGAAATAGTGAGGGGCAGGTCTCCGCCATGCTAGCATCGCAGCCCAGCAACGCCAACAGACTCACGCAAGATGCATGACCTCCAGGTCCGACTCCGGTGCGTCCAAGGGGCAATCCCTCCAGAAATCTCACGTAACATGATTTGTGCAGCGCAGTGTTAGAAGCAGGGAGCGTTTATTTTCGGACGCGGAAATTGACGCATTTTAATTAACTGGGAACCGAAAAATACAGAATTTTTTTCATGGGCAATTAGAAGAGCAACCGTTGACGCGAGGAATTGCGATATAATTATCCCCGGAAACTGGAATATGACATATTTTTTCGCCTGGGAAACTGGGAACTGAACCCCTTTCTCCAATCACCCTTTAAGTTTGCGGCTAGCGTGGCGCGGTATTATCTGTTTTCCTTCTGCGCCATTCCCATGAATCTGCAGCTGCTGGGCGTGAAGCGGTCTCTGGCAACAGAAACGAAAACTCGAAAAAACTACCGGGGAACTAAACCCCTGACTACAAGGCAGGTTTTTATTACCGCGAGTAGGGCCTCGCGTATCGCTACTCTTACGTGCCTGTTTAGGATTTTAATTTGTATCGAAAGCGAATATGCTCTTGTTCTGTCTCTACAATAAAAAACACGCGCATGCTACGAATTAGCTTGTAACGCGTACAGTGTGTTTGGCAACGAAAACGATGCAACAAGTATAAATAATAATATAAGACAGACAAATAATGTAAGCGTACAATATAATAGACGTGAATTCAGGAAGCGTTTATAGGCGATTATGGACAGTGGGCAGCCAGTGCGCCAGGGGAACGTGCGATTTTGCATGTCGATATGCACATCGCAACATCGTGCGTAAAGCTACGTACGCGACGTGGAAGCATTGAAGTGGAGAACATTTAACCAGCTACGATAAATTAGCGCTCATTACGGGTCTATGTCCCCCAGGGTACTATTGCGAGATACCGCTGGTACGGTCGATATATCGAACGTTCCGCTGGTAACTAATCTGACTATGGTATACAGGTTAGGAGTTAGGGTTAGGGTTAGGGTTAGGGAGTAGCGTAGGCGACTCCGCATAGACTGCGTTAGCTGGACCCTAGGCGAGGAACGGTCGGCGGCATAATTAGTATACGTACCAGGGCACGTTCCCGACATATCGAACGCGTATCCAAGGTACCCTCCGATCAGTACGCGCTGAGACATAGAGCCGGCTTCCTCAAGCAAACCTAAGCACAGACATGAAGAGAGATCAGGAAAACACGAAGCGTGCGTGGCCGAACTATGTCGGCGCGTTGACCTAGCCAGACTATAGCAGTCCTTGTGAAGAAGTAAGCCTGACTTATCATGCATGCATGCATCGTCTCAACGAACAGGCCGCGTAACTAACAGCAGCCGCAGCACCCGCAGCAGTAGAAGCAGTAGCAGCAGCAATAGCAGTAGCTGTAGCAGCAGTGGTCGCAGTAGCAGCAGTAACAGCAGCAGCCGCAGTAGCAGTAGCAGTAGCAGCAGCAACAGCAGCAACAGTAGCAGTAGCAGTAGTACCAGTAGCAACAGTAGCAGTAGCAGTAGTACCAGTAGCAGCAGTAGCTGTAGCACCAGCAGCGACAGCAGTAGCAGTAGCAGCAGCAGCAGCAGCAGCAGCAACAGCAACAGCAGCAGTAGCAGTAGCAGCAACAGTGGCGAACAGCTTATAATGATATATACACGCAACGCGTAAATGTGACTATTTCAGTCCCCGCTAAAATGTTATTCGATCACGCCATGCACGCAGAGCTGACACACGCTCGCCGCTATATCTATATCAACACAACAGCTTTTAATTGTATCCGTCGGCCGTACGTCGCGGTGCACGTAGCGGTCCGCCGCAGACACATACCCGGCCACGTGACGCGCCGTCGGATGCTCCGACACAGACGAACACATTACAGCTATATTACGTACATTGCGTTACAGAAGGCTAAACAACCCCGGGGTTGCACAACGGCAGGGATAACCAACGTAAAACGTAAACAACGGCAAGGGTAATCAACGGCAAGGGTTGACAGCAGCGTACGTAAACAACTGTGTGGGCGCGCGTGGGCCGGATTTCTAAAGCCCACCACGATAGCGTCACATGTCGGCGGTCGTTAGTAACAGGAACGCCTTGTTGATTTTTTCGTTTGCGCCGCTCCTGTGCTAAATTGGCCCGCTTACCATCTCCACCCGAGCTAATATTAGCCACTGCGGGCGCCGCGAATCCTGTGACGGAAACCATGGCAACGAAACGCGCATCCATCCAGCTTTTGCAATGTGGACAGGCGACTGGAAACGGTGGTCACGCGTTCTCGAGCACGCGCTGCATTATGGGCTGATAAAGGAAATCCTTCGTGATGTTTGACATGTTTATCATCGCCGAATTGCTATGTATTACAGCAGGAAATATTTTTGCAATTTCGACAATATACTAAGCTAAAAATAACCTGCAATCAGCCGAGGCTCGTTTGAGAAATTGCAACGCCACCCGCAGAATCTCCATTGCAAGCTACAACATGTATTTTATTAACCCAAATATTCTTCCGTCCCTATGACAATCGGCTGATTCGGGAGTTTTATACCGCATAGTAGTATTTACGCTTAATGCACACACGTATGTAATGCCTCCCCCCGAGCTGTTAAGATCCCCTCGGTGTCTACTGCCCGGATTTTGATGTACAAGCGGCTTTGCTTTTAGAAACAGTAGTATATACGGAGAAAAACCGCGTGTCGTATATGCGGAAAAACGTTTACAGAACAGGTTCGAGTAATCATGTTTGTTGGGCTATAAGAAGATTCGCACACGACGGTGTGGGGCGTCGCAGCGGTGGCATTAATTGCGGGATATCGCAGTTCATCCTATAATGAAGCTTAGAAACACGCGCTATAGGTTTGCGTATGTGTGTGTGTGTGTGTGTGTGTGTGTGTGTGTGTGTGTGTCTGCTGTGTGTGTGCGTGCGTGCGTGCGTGCGTGCGTGCGTGCGCGCGGGGACGACTGCGGGACGAGGCGATGCGGATGCAAGCCGGTGCTGTCGAGCAGTGCACGAGATCTCCACGCGCTCGAGGCTTCCTTCCCGAGAGGCAGCTAGTTGGCAGCCTGTCCGTCTCTGGCGGCGGATGAAGGGGAGGAGATGGGAAGCTACGATCTAAGAACCAGCTCCCGAGGGGTGCGTGCATCGCAGGGGGTGTCCCTCACCGAGTCGCTGCTAGTACAGGGATGGCGGACAGCTGTACTCTTTACTTCTCGCTTTACATTAGAATCGAGCAGAGACGACACATAATCTCCATGACGTGTACATGGTGACAGTTGGCCCCGGTTAATGCGCGCCTGGGCTCCCCCGCCATCGCATCTTTGCTCCTTACTCGATGCTTTATTAGGAAGTGGGGGAAAAGTGAGCAGTCTCCGCCATGCTACATCCAGCCAGCCAACGCCAACAGACTCACGCAAGGATGCATGACTCCAGGTCCGACTCCGGTCGTCAGGCAATCCCTCCAGAAATCTCACGTAACATGATTGTGTCACCAGTGTTAGAAGAAGGAGCGGTTATTTTCGGGACGCGAAATCGGACCATTTTAATTAACTGGGAACCGAAAAATACAGGAATTTTTTCTGGCAATTAGAGGAGGCAACCGTGACGCGAGGAATTGCGATATTAATTATCCGGAAACTGAGATATGACATATTTTTTCCCTGGGAAACTGGGACTGAAACTCCCTTTCTCCCAATCACCCTTTCAGTTACGCTAGCGGTGGCGGCGGGTATTATCTGTTTGCTTCTCGCCATTCCCATGAATCTGCAGCTGCTGGGGTGAACGGTCTCTGGCAAACAGAAACGAAACTCGAAAAAAATACCGGGGAACTAAACCCCTGGAACACAGACAGGTTTTTATTACCGCGAGTAGGGCCTCGGTATCGCCTTACTCTTACGTTGCCTGGTTTAGGTTTAATTTGTATCGAAAGCGAATATCTTTGTTCTGTCTCTACAATAACACGCGCATCTACGATTACTTGTAACCGTACAGTGTGTTTGCAACGCAAAACGATGCAACAAGTATAAATAAAATAATAAGACAGACATAAGATAAGCGTACAATATAATAGACGTGAATTCAGGAGCGTTTATAGGCGATATGGGACAGTGGGCAGCCAGTACGCCCAGGACGTGCGATTTGCATGTCGATATGCACATCGCACATGTGCGTAAACTACGTTACGCGACGTGGAACATGAAGTGAAACATTTACAGCTACGATAAATTAGCGCTCATAGGGTCTATGTCCCCCAGGGTACTATCGGAGGATACCCTGAGTACGGTTCGATATATCGGAACGTTCCCTGGTAACTATCTGATATGGTTAAGGTTAGGGTTAGGGTTAGGGTTAGGGTTAGGGTTAGGGAGTAGGCGTAGGCGACTCCCTAGACTCGTTAGTGGAGTAGGCGAGGTACCGAGAGTGACGGTGCGGCATAGTTAGATAGTGAGCAGGGCACGTTCGCGACATATCGAACCGCTACCAAGGTACCCTCCGATAGTACCCTGGGAGACATAGACCTTCTCAGCTAAATTAGCACGACCTGACAGAGATCAGGAAAACACGAGCGTGCGTGCCGGAACTATGTCGGCGCGTTCTAGCAGACTATAGCAGTCCTTGTGAAGAGTAGCGACTTATCAATGGCTGCCTGGCATCCGTCCTCACGAGACAGCCGCGGTACACACAGCCAGCAGCCCGGCACCCCGCAGTCAGTAGAAGCAGTAGCAGCACGTAGCATGTAGCTGGTAGCAGAGTGGTCGCAGTACGAGCAGTCACAGTCAGCAGGCCGCAAGTAGCAGTTAGAGTAGGAGCAGCAACGCAGCACAGTAGCAGTAGCAGCTAGTACCAGTAGCAACAGTACAGTACAGCAGTAGTAGCGCCATAGCAGCAGTAGCTGTAGCACGCAGCAGCGACAGCAGTAGCAGTAGCAGCAGCAGCAGCACAGCAGCAACAGCAACAGCAGTCAGTAAGCAGTAAGGCAGTAAACACAGTGGCGAAAGCTTATAATGATATATACACGCAACGCGTTAAATGTGACTATTTCAGTGCCCCGCTAAAATGTTATTGATCACGCCATGCACGCAGAGCTGACACACGCTCGCCGCTAATTCTATATCATACACAACAGCTTTAATTGTATTCCGTTTCGCTCGTAGTCGCGGTGCACGACACGACACTCTCCCCCGGCCAGTGACGCGCCGGTCGGATGCTCTCTGCTAATTTCAGACGATTACACTATACCTTTACAGTTCTATTATTTACGTACCTTGCTGTTTATCCAGACTATTTGTTAAAAACAATTCTCCCGGTGTTGCTACAACGGCTGGTGATATACCAACGTAAAATCTGTGTTATTAATACAACTGAGCGCAAAGTGGTAATTTCATTCGGTTATAGGGTTGTATTTTATCCATCAGCGTACGTAAACAACTTTCGTGTGCGCGCGTGGCCGGATTTCTAAAAGCCTCACCCACGATAGCGTCACATGTCGGCTGTCGTTAGTAAGCAGGAACGCCCTTGCTTAGAGTTTTTCGTTTGCGGCGGCCGCTCCTTGCTAAAATTGGCCCGCTTTACCATCTCCACCGAGCTAATATTAGCACCCACTGCGGCGCGAAATAGAGAATCCTGATGACGGAACTCATGGCAACGAAAGCGCATCTCATCCAGGCTTTTGCAAGTGGCAGCGCCTGGAAACGGTGGTTTCCAAACGGCGTTCTCGAGCACGGCTGCCTTCCTGGGCTGTAAGGTGCCTTCGTGAGTTTGAGCGATGTTTATCATCCGCCGCATTGCTATGTATTACGGCGGAAATATTTTTGGCATATTCAAGCAATATTACTAAGCCTAAACTTAACCGGCCAATCAGCGAGGCTCGTTGAGAAATTGCAACGCCACCCCAGAATTCGCATTGCAAGCTAC